>NW_019671940.1:38177-55996 GCF_002708625.1 Rhizopus microsporus ATCC 52813 | reverse complement strand
CTAGAGTCTAATGCTGTTTCATGTAGAAAAAAGCAGCACAAAAGAGTGCCAAGGTGGAAGCTGCTGGTCAATCGCGCCGAGTGATTCCTGAATTCTCTGCGACTGGTATTGATGACGCTTTGGATCTCTTGTCACTGAATGATTCTTCTGTCAAGGCCAAGGATATTGAAAGACATCCTGAGCGTCGATTCAAGGCTGCCTTGATGGCATTTGAGGAACGTGAGATGCCCAACTTTAAGCGTGATAATCCTGGATTGCGTCAGAGTCAGTTGAAGGAATTGATTTACAAAGCTTTCCAAAAATCCCCCGAGAATCCATTTAATCAAGCTAACGTGTTGCAATACAATGCTACTCAAGATGATGCCAAGGCCTTGAAGGAAAATAAAAACAAGGAGATCGAAGGTCGTCTACGTATAAATTAGTTTAAAAAAGAAAATATATATCCCCCTCTCTTCTTCGTGTATTATAAGTTTTATTATTGATTGTTTGTTACATTATAAATAAAAATCATTTTCTTTTTTACAAGACACGACCAACGATCTCTTTGAACCCTTTAATCTTGTTACATTCTCGTTTGAGGTTATCTGCCTCTGACGTTTCCCACAGACCGGCTGAGATCATTAACCGTGAGTAGCGAAGACAGGCCTCTTCTCGATAATAATCATACAACTTCTTATTATATTTACGCTATGAAAAGGATGAATAAAATGGGGGAAAACCGATTCTCTCTATCATTTACCTCTTTTGCACGCGTATCTTCTGGATAATGATGAGTCTGATGAATCAAGAAATCATCTGGCAACACCCAATAATCAATACCCGCCAAATAAATCTCATACAAACATGCTGCCTTGTTCGCGCCGTACCCAATAAACCGTTCATCGCACCAGGGCGATCCTTCCTTCTTGTAGATCACATAGGGCTCATATGAATAATTGTAGTCTGTCACTTTATAGGGTTGCGATGACTCATACCATTTCGAGTAATTGGTCGATCCATGTCCTCTTGTCCAACCGAGATGGAACATATCGATCTTACCTTGCTGCACAATTGTCATCAGATCGTTCTTTTCCGTCGGAAACGTCCTCCAATCCTCTCCGTCCTGCTCCACGATGAATTCAAAAGCGGGAATCACGACTGCGCCCTTACCCTGTCTCAACTTGTCCATGACCTCTGTGTGTCGTTTGAGAGACTGTCTGAAATCGGTGCACAAGTGAAAATCGACGTCGAGCATCATGATGTATTCAGTACGTGCAAACAGTTTGGCCGCGTTACGCCACATGTTGAACTGTCGATCAAACTTGTCGACGATGAGATGAATGTCTACGAATCGGGCCATGTCCGGATTGGCTTGGTACATGCTGTGAAGGTCATTGAGGATGGTATGTTTCTCGTGGTCATCATTCACATGAATCGCTGCCGAGATCGGTCCCTTGTATCGTGTGGCCAGTCGACTGAGCACAGGGAACCGGTTGTGAGTGACCAAGGTGGCAATAGAAATATCTTCAGAGTCAAATGTATCGGTTGCTTTAAAATAATAAGGAATCACTTTGCCTGGTCCCATGGCATCAGAAAACACTTTGCTCAGCAATTGTTGTTCTGGTATCGTGTGCTCCACTACGCCTACGAAAGTCAATATGAACCCAAAAAAAAATCGTTAAAATAAACCTTGATCATTCTTCCAAGAGACTAATTGAGATGAATTGTATTTGGTGCCTAGTTGACTTATCGTCGTTGTCTGTTTTATTGTTTGTGTGCTCTTGGAATGCCAGCCAAAGGTAACAAGATAAAGGGTTGAATAGATGAAAGCGCCTATCAGATAAGCATACAGGCTCCATCGAATCGCTCCAACCAAGAGTCGTGTTCCTTTCATGGTGAAAAGAGAGAAAAGAACAGAAAAGAGGAAAATATAGCTAATTAGGGATAATTTAGAGGTAGGACGGTGTGTTACATTCAATATAAAGATTTTTTTATTTGTTACAAAATGTTGTCAATATATATATATAAATGCGCAAGTGTTGCATAAAGTGGACCTTTCTCAATTAAATATATGTAAATGGATGTGATTATTTATAATTTAGCAGAAGGAGCGATCGTGACGATATCATCATAGAGCATGGTCGTCAGGAAATCATCATAACGCTCGCCTGTGACATTAGTAGCAAAGATACGCTTGGCAGCTTCGTACTTGGATGAAGCATATTTAGGACCTAAGTTCTTCTTGATCTTGTCTGTTTCTTCATCGAGGATCTTTAAGAGATAATCGCCTGTGATGACCTTGCCGTCAGACGTACGAGCCTTATGACGAGCCCATTGCCAGAGTTGAGAACGTGAGATTTCGGCTGTAGCAGCGTCTTCCATGAGATTCATGATGGGCACACAGCCGGTGCCTCGTAACCAAGATTCCATATAAGCCAAACCGACTTGAATGTTGTCACGAATACCCTTCTCGGTGATGGCGCCCTTGAAGTTGACATTGAGTAAGTCAAGGCTGGACACTTGGACGTCTTCACGGCGGACATGGATTTGATTAGGTTGAGGCATGTGTTCATTAAAGATGTCGAGGGCAATCTTGACGAGAGCAGGGTGAGCGACCCAGGTACCGTCATGACCAGCAGTGACTTCTCTTAACTTGTCAGTACGGACCTTGGTCATGGCAGCTTCGTTTGCCTTAGCATCGTCCTTGATGGGGATTTGAGCAGCCATGCCTCCCATAGCATGGACACCACGCTTGTGACATGTCTGGATCAATAAACGGACATAGGCATCCATGAAAGGGACAGTCATAGTCACAGCAGAACGGTCGGGTAAGACGTATTCAGGGTGCTGACGAAGCTTCTTGATGAATGAAAAGATATAGTCCCATCGTCCACAGTTAAGACCAGATGAGTGTTCGCGTAATTCGTAAATGATCTCGTCCATTTCAAAGGCAGCAAGGATCGTTTCAATTAAGACGGTACCGCGAATGGTGCCTCGGGGAATGTTGATCATGTCTTGAGCTACATTAAAGATGTCATTCCATAATCTATCTCACAAAAAGTCCATCAGTTTCATTCTCTTTTTTTTTTTTCTTTTCCTACCTGGCTTCCAAATGAGATTCCATCTTGGGCAAGTAAAAGTAAGGGCCTTTACCGCGTTTGATGAGTTCTTTGGCGTTGTGGAAGAAGTAGAGAGCGAAATCAAAAATGGAGGCAGAACAAGGTTCACCATCGACAATGACATGCTTTTCAACCATGTGCCATCCTCTAGGTCTGCATATATAAAATACACAAGTTAGTCCGAAACATTCCCAAAAGGAGTAATGGTTTGTTGTTACCTAACAATGAGTGTAGCCAGCTTGCCATCCTTACGAAGCTCGTATTTCTTGCCGTTAGGATTAGCAAAGGAAATCGATTCACGAACAGCGTCGCGCAAGTTGACTTGACCACTGATCATGTTTTCCCATGTGGGTGCACTTGAGTCTATATTTAAAAAGTGAATACAAGAATATATAAATGGGTAATAAATATTACCTTCGAAGTCAGCCATGAATGTATAAGCTCCCGAGTTCAAAGCGTTGATGATCATCTTGCGGTCAACAGGACCAGTGATTTCCACACGACGGTCTTGAAGACCAGGAGCAGGTGGAGCAGCACGCCAGTTAGGATCGTTACGAATATAAGCTGTTTCAGGTAAGAAATCAGGAAGGACACCACGGTCAAGTTCTTGTTGACGAAGAGCACGTTTTTGTAAGAGTGTCTTTCGGGTAGGATTGAAAATACGATGAAGGGTAGCGACAAATTGTAATGCTTGAGGAGAAAGGATTTCGGTTTCAGCAGCAGTGACAGGTGCCAAGATGGCTACACCAGGAACAGTGGACTTTAATAAACTTGCGGATCTTGCGGCGACAGACATTTTGAATTAAAGAAAGAAAAAAAAGAGAGAAATAGAGAGAGAGAAAGGATCTAAATTTATATAAATGTGCTTACTACACATCATCATTATCTTTGTTCTCATATTTTTCTCAAGTGACTGTTATTCCACCGAGTCAAACAAAAAACCCTTTGGAAAACAAGACGTTATCACATGTCACTTTTAACACATTCACATGAATTAAAGGTGAAAAAGCGGAAGAGCATGGATAAAGGTTTTCTTAGGGAGGTAAAGTATGTGAAGTTGCATTTAAGGGTCAAACTTTCCCTTACCTTCTTTTACCTTTCAATTTAAAAAGGGAATATTCTAAAGCCGACCTTGTCCCTCCTCCCCTTCTTCGTCCTTCTTTGCCTCCTTATAAAAAAAATACATAGGGTATAATTGTCAAGTTGTAACTGCTATTGACCTCATTTCAAATCCCGATGATTTGTGATGACCAATTTTATTGAAATGTAAGATTGCATAAGGGCCATGAAAAAAAGTACATTTATTTATTTATAAAAGACGATTATGGACACGTGATGTCTTTATTACATCGCTCTTAATCTGGATAGCTCAAAGAAGAGGAATGTTTATAGAGCGTCTTTTCAGAAAGTATAAAGACACATCAAGTGTGAAATGATATCACAAGAGTGTGAATGCCGCGAGAGTTCCAGAAATAATACCGACACGATAATACATCAGATATCACACTGGATGTACCGTCACACAAGACTTGGGTATATAAACCAGGATGATTCACAGACTTTTCTCTTTTTGCTACAATTACACCAAAATCCTTTTGTCTGTATAAATATGGAAAAGGATGAACTGCTGTCTATGGATTACGTCGTTAGTGCGAAATAGTATCGTCTTGAAAACATTGGCCAAGCGTAATTACACCAATACACCAATTAGGATAAAGTGAGATCTTTTAAAAAATGAGTGCTATTGCTGCTGCAAAACAGTTAGAATACATGTTTGTGCGACTGCAAAGATGGGCGATTACCAGAGAGCGATTTTTACTGTACTTTTGTTAATTATTGACGTTAATTTTATAAAACATTGTCGCAAAATAGAAAAATTATTTACGTAAAAAGACGACAAAGAAAAATATGTTTGAATAAAACGACATCAAGTCAAAAGAGAGAAAAAGTATATTAGTATTAGAGCATATATTCTAATATTAGTTTTACTTACCACCAAGGTGCATTCTGGGGAGGGTAGCGATAACTACCCAGGATTTTATAAAAAAAAAAAAAAAAAAAGGAACGGAGGACTGAGAGAACCCAGAGCATCAGAAGAGACTATTGAGGAATGTCCTAAATATACGCCAGAGAGCAAAGAGGGCGGGACAAGCTAGTTTTGATTGGTGAATCTTTGAACACTCAGAGGGACATTTGATAACTGCTGTAAAGAAGCAAAAAAAGGACTCAATTAAAATGGGTTTTTATATGTTTTTCTTTTTCAAACAGGTTTCAGGATCAAGTACCCGGAACAAAGAAATCATATCAAATAGGAGATATCTACGTGGTGATTGTTCAAGAATATGCATTGCCAAATATGACTACATGTTCTTCTGATTTTATGGAAAAACCGAATAAAGAATTTAAACTTTTACAGAGATTAAAGAGGGCTATTTCTAATAGTAAGCTAATTTCAACTCCAACAAGGCTGATACTAGGAAAATATTCTTGGCGACGACGAATTTACATTTCGTACAGCATGAATTTTGTTCTCGCCATTGGATGCATTTATTTTCGATCACAGGCGAATTTACTTTCCGGAAAGAGTGTATAACGCATTTTAAAGACGTCAAAAGATGGGTCGACCACGTCTTTTCAATGAGCAGAAAAAGGTCATTCTAGGCTGTATTGGATTATATAAAAAAAGGATGATAACAAAAGCCATTCCACAACCAAGTAGAAAACAACGTTAAGACCTAGTGGTCAAATAGATCTGTCATGAAGACCATTTCCTAATATATTTCCTTCATTGACACGAGTTTTTTTTTTTTTTTTTTTTTTCAAAAGCTCTAGGTCCGATAGGGCTGTCGGGTGGATACACTTGGTTTATATACCACCGATGTCCTTGGTTCTGGATAGTCACTCACATAACGATGATAATAAGCTGGATTTGTCATTGAACTTATTTTTGTTTGCTTCTGTACCTCTTTTCAAATGCTAGTACAATTTGTCTTTTGTATACGTCTTTGGTTGCCAAGGGTTTTTGTTTTTAATGCTAATATTGAATGCTTTGTGTGGTTTTTTACGTTGAATAAAACAGTGAAGTATCAGCTGACAGCCTTTATTGTTGAATAGAAAGAAGGACAAGTAAATGGGATTATGGTATGAAATTTGTCTATTACATGGAATCGAGAGATTATATGATCTATAAACATACACCTGATACATAGGGCCATGAAAAGAGTCTACGTAATGTTTGTGATACGAAAAGCTTATTTTCATCATTGACTGCATGAAGCGGAGTTCACTATATAAACACTTGCTTCCTCTTCATGTGTAAAAAGAGTATTCATGTGATATGAAGACGTGCTTCATTTTGGATTTATTAAATGTCGCTTAAAGTAAGTTTATTTGAGGTTTATGAAAGTATTGTTGTATCATATAAAAAAGCCTTTTACTACAAAGCTTCTTGAGTTACTCTTTTACATTCAACTCATTCCTGTAGAACTAGCTTTTGATATATATTTTAAAGTATGAACTATTTTGGCTGTTGAAATATTAAGAAAGGCATCTTTTATGCTTTCATTAGACATCCCTTCCCTTTCTCTCTTTTTCATACCTCTTAGAGCCGGTATAGGTATAATATTCTTTTGTGGAGCATCTCCTAACTTGATGAGAGCCTTTATCTTTACCATAGGAAGCATAAAATACTTGTTTATTGTGCAAAGAGAAAGACCTTTTAAGCCCTCACTTGCCATAACGTTATCCAACAGCGAACAGCCAATATTTTGCTCAGAATAATAGATATGTTCATCAGTGCCTGTCTTCACACTGTTTACAATAACAACATCTGCGGTGAAGTCATCAGTTCGAATCAAGCTCACAAAAGCAGCGTCTTGCTTCCTATTTGGGCCTCGTAAGTTGTCCAAACCATTAAAAAGCATATACACGTACAGTGATGTTTATCTATTTAGCGTGAGTCCTTTAGTCAAAAACCTTATCAAACATTTAAAGTTTGCCTTCTTACGTATTAGACAATAATGTGCATGAGGCAAATAAGAGCTATAAAAAAAAAACCGGAAACTAATGAAAAATATACTGCTGTTTGTTACCAGGTGGCAGACGTGGCATTAAGAAATTTGCCATTAGCACACAGGCAAACGACTCTGTTGCTGTAATGTCCGAAGATGCGCTTTTGGAATGCTTGGCAGCAGCAGTTTTATCAAATTGCTTTAATATTCATCGTTACCTAGTAACATCTATTGTCTGTTCGATGCATTCATTCCTCCAATGCTATTAGCTCCTGAACCACAGCGGGGATTTATATTAGCTTCTATGTCCAAAGACACTTCTTGATCAGCACTGGTCACTGTTAGTTTATGATTTGAGATGGTCAATTACGTCGATATAATGCGAGTTAGATTCTTTATTAAAAAAGAGAAGGAATATGGCAAGTCAATATGAGCTTTACAGGGGAATTAATGTTAATATTATTTATCATCTAATGTAATAGAGAAACATATGCTCTACTCTAAGATTACAAGTATTAAAACAATTCGTAACAAACACGTCAGTCGTATCGCGTGTTTGAACAGTATAGCTGGTTATGGTACGCTACAATGTATATGGCCCTTCTATTTTCTTTTGTTCATGTTTTGGAGCTAAATGCGCTCTCAAAAGCACAATTAACGCGCGGTTGAGCATTTTGGCATACCAAAACTTGCTTTTCCATATATTATATGAGTGCCATCTTCATAATATAGGTTCCCATTGTCTCATTTCTTGAATCTTTTTTTATCACATCAGCAAGTGGTGTCTTTTGAAATGGATGATCGGATAGCGAGCGAGTAGTAGATTCTTAAAAACTGTAATTTTTGACAATTCAATGTTTGTTACACAACATTGATGATGGGATGTAAATATGGGTGTGCTTAGATAAATCAGCCAATTACCAAAAATAATGAGATCGTGGCGCAATTTTTAGCCATTAATCTGCCTATTATTTTTTCTCACTTCTTTTTTTCTTTTATTCATCTAAAACTTAAAGATGGCTGATATTACCACTCGTCAAGTTAGTGCTGCAAACACTCTTGAATATCGTCTTTACTTTGGTAAAATGAATATATTTATATAAAACAATACCCAAAATATAAACTCATCATAAAAACACATGTACAGAAAAGAACGGTGTCCCTGTCTCTCCTTTCCACGACATTCCTCTCTTTGCTAATGAAGAAAAGACCATCTTTAACATGGTTGTTGAAATTCCTCGTTGGTCCAATGCCAAGCTTGAAGTAAGTTGACAGTTAAATCGCGTGTTCCTACTATTAATCAAAAATTTTCTTAACACATAGATCAGCAAGGAAATTGCCATGAACCCCATCATTCAAGATACCAAGAAGGGTAAGCTTAGATATGTCCGTAACTGCTTCCCTCACAAGGGTTACATTTGGAACTATGGTGCTTTTCCTCAGGTAATAATAATAATTATATGATTCATTAGATAGTTTTGTAATATGCGTGTATATGTCATAGACTTGGGAAGACCCTAACCACTCTCACCCTGAAACCAAGGCTCGTGGTGATAATGACCCCATTGATGTCATTGAAATTGGTGAGCAAGTTGCTCATGTTGGTCAAATTAAGCAAGTCAAAATTTTGGGTGTCATGGCTCTCTTAGATGAAGGTGAAACTGACTGGAAAGTCATTGCCATTGATATCAATGACCCATTGGCTTCCAAGCTGAACGGTAAGTTGTTGTAGGGAAAAGAAAAAAGAAAGGGGAGAGAGTGACACGTTTTATAGATATTGAAGATGTCGAAAAGCATCTCCCTGGTCTCATTCGTGCTACTAACGAATGGTTCCGTATTTACAAGATTCCTGATGGCAAGCCTGAAAACGTCTTTGCTTTCAGTGGTGAAGCCAAAAACAAAAAGTACGCTACTGATGTTGTCTTTGAAACCCACGAAGCTTGGAAACAATTGATCAACGGCAGTGCCGACAAGAAGGATATTGATGCGTAAGTGTTTAGAAAAAGACAAACTATATTCATATTTTCTCATATTACATATATAGTACCAACACTTCTGTTGAAGGCTCTCCTTACAAGGCCGACTCTGTTGACATCCCTGCTGTAAGTATATCTAGTGATGTCACATCAAATTCAGCTCTTACAAATCGTTCTTTCATAGGCCGCCCCTCAACCTGCTGCACCTATTGATCCTTCTATTGACAAGTGGTTCTTCATCTCTGGTCACAACTTGTAAATGTGTTTTTTATGGTTTTGTTGTGTGAAAATAAAAATCAAGTTTAAATATGCTTGTTTTTATTATAAAAAGACGCGCGTGTTTATGTGTGAGTGATACTGTGTCGTATTTAAGCAGTAGCAGCAGCAGTTTGCTTCTTGGCTTGAGTACCTTATTGTGAAAGCCGAATTAGCATTGGGAGAAGTTTGTGTATATATACACTTTAAATTACCTTCACGGAAACCGTTCTTGAAACGACGATGGACCTCCTTCAAGTGGGACATGCGACCGGTACCAGTGGTCTTTCTTCTCTTGCCCTTTTCGGACCAGTTGACTAATGAGATGATTAGTTAATGATGTCTATTTCTTTTCTTTGATTGTTTACAGGATCTAATCTTGGCAGAAGGATATCCACATTGAGCACATGTCTTCTTTTGCTTGTGGAAAGCACGGTTACCACAACGTCTGCAGAGGGTGTGGGTCTTGGTGTGGCGTTTACCGAAGGAGCTGGTACCTTTAGTCTATATCATAATGTTAATCATCCATCCATCCATCCATCCAACCATCCGTTGATTACCATTGCTGATTAAAAAATTACCGCGTGTAGGAAGGGAGAGTATGTTGACTGCCGCCCCCCTCATCCTTCAAGAAAACGATTCCATACACACACATGGAGTTACCCCAGGACACATGTCCCTTCGTTCACCCCAGATGATGAAAGCTAAGCCACATAAATTTCAAATAGGGAAGCCTTACAAGTAAAAAGATATAACTGAAAAATAAAAGGAGGAAAGAGAGAGAAAGAGAGAAAGAGAGAAAGAGAATATAGGTAACTCATGCTACTGCATACAAGCTTTAGAGTAAAAGAAGACAAAAGAGAAAGAGAGCGTTATTTCCATATATATTTTTGTGTAATTCTCAATTTTTAATTTCTCTTTTTTTCGTGTTTATTTATACAACAACGCGCTCACGCAGTAAAAAAAAAATGGATAATGCAGTATATGAAACATTGTTGAGAGTAGCTAATCCTGATGGAGCGATTCGACAAGCAGCTGAAAATCAATTGAAAGAGCTTGCTGTTCAGCCTGGTACACATTGCCGTATTGATTAACTCTTGCTTATGTTGACACCTCTTATGTGTTTAGAGTTCCCTATCAGTTTAGCCAAGCTGACCGTGTCTCAGCAGTTCCCAGTACCTCAACGTCAAATATCCTTTTTATTATATTTAATGCTAACTTTTGACTCATATTGCTATTGTCCTTAACCTTATTTTACTTGGCTGCAGTTACACTCAAGAGCTATGTTACAACACATTGGTCGTCAAAGAACGACGACAAGTTTATCGGACCTGAGGCTCCTCCAGAGGTAGACACAACAATACAAAAAAGGATAACTGACACCCTTTGTATTATAGGCCAAGGCTGCTGTTCGAGAAATCATTATTACCGGCCTTCAGGATCCAGAATCAAAAATTCGAGTTGTCAGTGCCTATGTTGTATCAAAGATCGCCCATGACGATTTTCCCGAAGACTGGCCACAGTTGTTTGATATCTTGTTGAATTATTTAAAAGGAAGTAATACAGATAGCGTTCATGGCGCAATGCATGTTTTGTTGGAAATGGTCAAGAAAGATATCAGTATTCAACAGCTGCCTCAAATTGGACCTGTCTTGATTCCCGAAATGTTTCGTATTTTGACATCTGATAACGTATAGAACAAAAGCAAGAAGGGAAAATGACTTGAGTTAATTTTTTATTCTTTAGGCTTATTCATTCAGCACAAGAGGAAGAGCCGTTGATATATTTACCAGTTGTGTCGAGATGTTATCAACCTTGCGTGCAGAGAATCCTACACTAGCTGACCAATTTATCGCGCCTATTATCCCTCAATGGCTTGAAGCCTATGTCGTCATTTTAAACCATCACGTTCAAGACGATCCCAAGAGAGCAACAGAGGAATACGGACTAAAGATGAAAGTGGTCAAGTGTATCTGCAGCATCAGCGCCGAATTTCCTAAATACATCTCTGCCAACTTGCCTAAGCTGTTTGAACCCATCTGGACAGAATTATACAGCTTAAAGGAACGATATGTTGCCGAATTTATCAGTGATTCTGGAGAGATTGGTGAGACCTTTGCTGACTCGGACGGTAACGAGATTGGATTCCAGAACCTACTGTATGCCCTGTTTGACTTTGTAGCTGGTGCATGCAATAAAAAGACGGTTCGAGAACTCTTTATCAAGGACGGTACGACGACACCGTTCTTTGAACAGTTGCTTTACGTTTACATCATCTATATGCAGATCACCCAGGAACAGGTCGAGATGTGGTCCATGGATGCCAACCAATACGTTGCGGACGAAGAGGACGGTACTTACACATTCAACGCTCGTGTTGCCTCCATCGATGTACTCTTATCCTTACAAGAAGCCTTCCCGGTTCCTTTCTTCCGTGCCCTGACGGTAGCCGTGCAAAGACATATTGCAGAATCCAATGAAGTCAGAGCGGCTGGAAACGGTGATTGGTGGAAGATTCAAGAGTCTTGCTTATTGGCCGTCGGCCGTCTTTCTGAAGAACTGACCGATGCCCTGGCTGATCCTGCCAAGAATGTTCAGTTCGATCTCAAGAGTTTATTTGACCATGTCGTACTCGAAGACATGAAGGCCTCAGGTAATAATAATAATAATAATAAACAAACAAAAAGTGTTAACAGCCCTTATTTAGAATATCCTTTCTTACAGGGCCGTGCTTTTGTATTTGCCTCTGAATTTGCCAAGGTTTTACCAACCGAGATGGCAAGTCAATACGTGTCTGTGGCGGTTCATGCTCTGCAGTCGCCTACCAGCGGAATCCCTGTCAAGATTTCAGCTTTAAGAGCGTTGAACAACTATTGTAAATACTTGAACGCAGTGTACATTTCCAACTATCAAGTTCAAATTATGGAAGGCACATGCTTACTATTGTCTAATGCCACAGAAGAATCATTGATGCTTCTGCTCGATACATTGGGTTCTGCTATCAAGGTAATATAGCTGTGCATGTGCATTCGGTTTCTTATAGTATTATAGATCAATCAAGAAGTAACAGCTAAATACGATCAAATTCTGACACCTGCCATTTTGCAAGTATGGCAAAAGTATGCTTCTGACTCTATTATCACCAGCTATATTCTTGATTTGTTTGAAGAGTTGGCAAAAAACAGTTTCTATTATGCTGCTTTGTGCCAAACAGCGCTTCCATTCATTCGACAAGTCTTTACCACACCCAACACCGACCCTGTTGTCCAAGCAGTAAGTTCTTTTTTTTTTTCTTTTTTTTTTTTGGGCTCACTCTTACTGTTTTGGTAGTCTGCTATTGATTTATTGACGGCCATGACCGCATTTGGACCATCTCCTTTGCCCAGAGAGTTTACTGAACAAATGTTTCCTGAATTGATGCAATTGGTCTGGAACGTGCATGATATCGATGTACATCAAAGTGCACAAGAGTGCCTGAAGAAGTTGATTAGTAAAGACTGTGAACATTTACTGCAATGGTAAGAAATATTGATGTTACATCATATACTTATACAGTTTTCTAGGCATGACGGTTCTGGTAAATCAGCTCTGGATTATATTATGCACTTTATTGCTCGATTGCTTGAACCCACTGGCTCCGACTCGGATGCTCTCTTTGTAGGTGATCTTATTGTGACCTTGATTCAAAAGGCTGGTAACAGTATAGCTCCTGTCTTGCCTGATGTCTTGACTGCCGTACTCGGCCGTTTGATGAATACAGACTCCCAGCCATTTATTCAATCCCTTGTCATGATCTTTGCACACTTGATCATCTCTCAACAAGAGACTGTATTCAACTACCTGTGTAATATACAAATTAGCGGAAAGAGCGGATTAGAGATCTTGATGACTACTTGGTGTGATAACTATGACAGTTTCTCTGGTTACTATACATTGAAAGTCAGGTAAGCAAAGAAATAATAGGGGAGAACGTGTGCTCATGATACTACCAGTGCTGTTGCATTGTCCAAGATGTTCCTTGCCAATGATCCTAGACTTCAAAATATTCATGTCAAGGGTGAGATTGTCGTCAATCCTAATGGAGGCATTGTCACTCGCTCAAGAGCTAAAAAGAGTAAAACATAATATTAAAGAGTAAGGGGGGACGATATTAACAATGATTGTCATGGTAGACCCTGATCAATATACAGCAATTCCTGTGCCTGCCAAGATTATCAAGCTTTTGATTGCGGATACAACCAACACGTTACTGGCTGATCAACATCCTATTGAAGACGCCGAGTCTGTTGGCGATGACGATGAAGTAAGAAAAAACAAGTAACAAAGAAAAAAGTGCTGATCCTTTTTTAATTGATAGACGGCAGAATGGGAGGATGTTGAAGATGATCTGTTTGCTACTCGCAATGATATCAACTATCTGTCCGACATGTTGGCCAATATTGAAAATAATGATGACGAAGAAGATAATCCTGACCTGAAAAACGATCCTATTTATCAAACAGACATGAAAGTGTACTTGACTGATTTCTTACGGAACTGCCATGTACACAACATCAACCATTTCAACGAGATTTGTACTAGTCAGCTAAACCAAGAAGAAAAGGATACTTTAAATTACATCCTTGGTTAATAATATAATAAACAGGTTTATTAAGTCATGACTGTTGCTTCATGGATAGCTCTCTTTATACGATCTGCCATCATACGGTCCTTTCTTCCGATCAGAGATGTTGCCTTTCCTGTTTGCCCTGCTCTTGCCGTACGACCGACTCGATGAAGATAGTCGATGACGGAGGTAGGAAAGTCAAAGAGGATGACATGGTCGACAAATGTAGTGTCAATGCCTCTGGACGCAATATCTGTACTGATGAGCATCTTGTGAGAGGGATCTTGTTCAAACAGTTCGAGTGCTTCCTTTCGATCCATTAGTGCATCCTTGTAGAGAACAAGTGTCTTTTGATGCTTCGACTCTAAAAATTTATGCAGCAGTTCGGCGGATTTACGGGTGTTGCAGAATATCAGTGTCTTTTTATCCTTGATGTTTTTCTTGAGGATCTCGAGCAAGGCGAGCTGTCTGTTTCCTTGAAACCGATCGAGGTCGACAAAAGATTGCTTGAGATTGGGTAGTGATCGATGTAACGAAGGTGTGGTTATTTTGGTCATGTGAGGAAATAGTTTGTCGAGCGTCTTGTTGACTGATCGAGGTAGCGTGGCGGACACAACCATGACTTTTTCGTCGTTCTTTTCGCGGATCCTTCGGATAATCTGCTTACAGTCCTCGCCCCAGCCCTTGTCAAACATCGAGTCGGCCTCATCAATCACGAGATACTTTGTGTCAGATAGAGAGATCAGTCCGTTTCGAAGTGAGATGGCGATAGACGTCGGTGTGGAGACGATTAGGTCTACAGGACCGTCTTCGAGCGGCGTCTTATTTTTACCTTCCATGCCGACCACGCGTAACTTGACGATATGACTTAGTGATTTGGCGGTCCTGACGACCTGCTGAATCAGTTCTCGTGTCGGCACGAGCACAAGGGCACGCGGTCGGTACGGACGTCTGTCGATGTTCTTTTCATCCTGTTTGAGCAGTTCGATCGTAGGCAGTAAATAAGCTAAGGTCTTGCCAGACCCTGTTTCTGCGGCAACCAAGATATGGTGACAACGACGATCGAGTAGTTGAGGTATTGCTAAAGCTTGAATCTCGGTAGGTCGGCAATCAGGAAGGATCTGGCGAACGGCTTGAACGACAGGCTCGCTTAGCTCAAGATCCTCAAATTGTTCTGATGTAGCGATCTTTTTGATGGGAGCAATCTCTTCCAGCCGTCGTTTCACGGGAATGTAAGGGCCGCCACTTCCGCTCTTTTTGGTCGTTTTTAGCTTGTTTCTGAGTAGATCTCGACGTTCACGGCCGTTGAGTCCGTCCGGTTTGAGATGTTTGGTTAATGTTGATATATTTGGTTTACGAAGTGCTGCACGTTTTGAACATTGGGGTAGACTGGTTGAAAAGAAACGAGTACCGAACGATAAAAACAGATTCATAACAGTTGTAATGTAACCCCCCTCTCTCAATGATTTTTGTTAAATTTGGAAAGTCCAAGCCACTTAGATGTAAGAGTCAGAGGTTGCGGAAAAAGAAAAAAAAAAAGCAATGGGTGTACTTTGATGTGTGATGAGAGAGAGAGAATGAGATAGAGAAAAGAGAGCCAAAGAGAATATAACTTTTTTTTTCTTTCTCTTTTTTTTTTTTATATCTAAATAACCCATGTCTCACGACAAATATCAATCACCTTTGGTCTCTCGTTATGCATCCAAGGAGATGGCCTACAACTTCTCCGAAGACAAGCGTTACTCTACCTGGCGCAAGCTATGGCTCAACTTGGCTATTGCTGAAAAGCAACTCGGTTTGAATGATATTACGGATGAAGCTATTGAACAAATGAAGGCCAACATCTATAATATTGATTACAAGGTCGCTGCCGAAGAAGAAAAGAGACGTAGACACGATGTCATGGCTCACGTTCATGCTTTTGGTTTGGTTGCTCCTGCAGCTGCCCCCATTATCCATTTGGGTGCCACCTCTTGTTATGTCACAGGTATAATATAAAAAGAAAAAAAGAAAAAACAATGGAAAAAAGATGTCTAATAGCTATTAGACAATGGTGATTTGATTATCTTACGTGATGCTTATGATATTGTTATCAACAAGCTTGTTCATGTCATTGACAAGCTCTCCAAGTTTGCTGAACAGTATCGTGCCTTACCTACCTTAGGTTTCACTCACTTCCAACCTGCTCAATTGGTTACTGTTGGTAAGCGTGCTACCTTGTGGATCCAGGAATTATTGTGGGATCTGCGTAACTTTGAGCGTGCCCGTAATGATTTAAAGTTACGTGGTGTCAAAGGAACTACGGGTACCCAGGCCTCTTTTATGGCCCTTTTCAACGGCGATCATGACAAAGTAGAACAATTGGACCAGTTAGTTGTCGAACTCTCCGGTTTCAAGGAAGCCTACCCTGTCTGCGGTCAAACATACTCTCGCAAGATCGACATTGACATCCTCCACCCTCTTTCTGGCTTTGGTGCTACTGCTCATAAGATTGCTACTGATATCCGTTTATTGGCCAATCTAAAGGAAGTTGAAGAACCCTTTGAAAAGGACCAAATCGGATCCTCTGCCATGGCCTATAAGCGTAATCCCATGCGTTCCGAACGTATCTGTTCCCTTTCCCGTCACTTGATGATCCTTGTCAACGATGCACTTCAGACCAGTGCCGTTCAATGGTTCGAGCGTACCTTGGACGACAGTGCCAACCGTCGTATTTCTCTTCCTGAAGCATTCTTGACGACCGATATCATATTAACTACCCTTCAAAACGTCTGTGAGGGCATGGTTGTCTATCCCAAGGTCATTGAACGTCGTATTCTGCAAGAACTTCCTTTCATGGCAACCGAAAACATCATTATGGCTATGGTCAAGAAGGGCGGTGATCGTCAAGAATGCCACGAACAGATTCGTGTCTTGTCTCATCAAGCTGCTCATGTCGTCAAGATGGAAGGTGGTGAAAATGATTTGATTGAGCGTGTCAAGAAGACCGAATACTTTAAGCCTATTTGGGAAGAACTCCCTGCCTTGCTCGATCCGTCTACCTTCATCGGTCGTGCTCCCGAACAAGTCGACTCTTTCTTGCTCAAGCATGTCAAGCCTGCCTTGGCTCCTTATGCCGATGTACTCAAGGAGGAATCCAAGGCTGAATTGTCAGTTTAAGAGAAGAAAAAAAATACACTTTATTACAAAATGTTATTATTATTACTATTATTACTACTACGTGGTTTCCCCCCGTATTTCTTGATTTTCTTTTTTATGTATAAAGTATACAACACATATATATTTCATTTAGTTATAGCGACCCATGATTTCAGTTGATTTTCGTGCTGGTGCAGCATCTTCCGCAGGAAGTTCTTCACCACTCACAAATTTCGTAAAGCTTCCTTCCAAGGTTCCCCAAAGCGAGGTCAGTGTTCTCTTTTGGAAATTTGGTTTTAGCCAAGAACTAGGATCGACACTAGAACAAATGTGAGAATGTGTATTTTTTTATTATTTATTATTTTTTTCGTACCTTGATTTTCTACCAGATGCGTTTTCCAAGTAAGCCTTAAACGCAGACAATTGATCGATCAGAGGTTGATGCAGGTACGGACTACTCTTTATGTGTGAACGGACAGCTTCGTCAATTGCCTCATAGTATCGTCTTGCTTCATCCAAGTATCCAAGATCTGCCAAAGTCCAGGCACGAGCTAACTTGTAACCTTGCAAGAATGGTAAGCATCCAGAATGCTTCAAGTGATGGCTAAATTCGTATATTTCTGTTAGATCGCAATCCATATCACTACCGATCAATGTCAGTCGAACGTTCATCATGTCTATGCCCGAATGGATGGCTGTTTGTGGAGAAAGCAAGTAGCTATCTTTTAAGTGAGTA
>NW_019671940.1:1142-38077 GCF_002708625.1 Rhizopus microsporus ATCC 52813 | reverse complement strand
AAAAAAAAGCTTTTGAATGACATTGCATTACCAGATATGAGCTGCGTCAATCCAGCCGTGCTCTTTCATGATATCTCCCAATGCGGTCAGTGCCTCAGAATCTCTCAGGGTTCGATTAGCTAAAATAATCGCTATTGTATCTCTCCATCTGCTTAGTTGCTTCACATCAACTACTGGTTTTGCTGTTGCGGGACAGTAGGGTGCATTGACATACTGGATATCATTTAGTATAAATTCTTTCACTGTGCGCGAAAAAATATAAAGTTAAAATAAAGAGGGCTTACAAGCATGGTGTGAACTTACTTGCAGCAGATCCTACGCCTGAAAATAGACAATAAAGCACGCGTAAAGGCTGGTTGCTACCGGCAATATTATGAAACGTCCTGTTCCTTCTCATCTCGGCTGTTGCATTCATTTCTCGATCGACAAAAGAACTAATGACTTGCTGCCAGAGATCCTTTCCAACGCAACTACTGATGATGAGAGCGTGTGCCCAAAGATCCTCCTGCATTGCATAATTAACAGCACCCGCGCGGTCTCCTCGCATCAAGTATCGCTCTATTTTAGATAATACTCGATCCGATAAATCGTCATCGTCTGTCTCATACAAGGTATCATTATTTTGTGCGGGTAATGTAAAATGGGTATCATCTTCGTTTGGAAGTGAAGGACGTAAGACATCTAATATCGCTTGATCCATCTTGTCCCTTTTGATAATGGAGTCAAAAGACAGTTCTTTAATATATATAAAACTTACTTGTCATCAATATGTCCATCTGTTTCAACATAGACCTTCATCAGTTGCCATAGTAGCATCTTTGCTTCCAACTTGTGATATTCTGCAGACGCTGGTAACAACGACGTCTTTTCCTTCTCAAATATCTCGAGCCTTTGAGTGATATAGGCAGCAACGTCCTTTTTCTTTTGCTTGATTCCCACTTTACTATCATGCAAGATAGGGCCGGGAAAAGAAGAAGGCTGACAATATTCCTTGAGCTGTTTGATCTTGATAGGCCCAGGCCGAGAGTGAATCGTGGACGTATAATAGTCTGGCACCCGCTGTGGGAAGGAAACGACAATCTTGCCACCGAATCCAAATGCGACGATGGGGCATCCCTTTTTTCTAGCAAGAAAATCATTTTCTTGCATCTGTTGGTTCATCACAGGACGAGGCGAGGCTGACCTCTGAAGAGCATATGGATCGCTAATCTGTTGCAACGAAAGAGCGCGAGTGACAGATGACAGCGGTGTAGCTGATCTAGACATCGTCAGAGGACGACCACACTCCTCACAAAACTTACTCCTCGGCTTGTTTTCACCCGTACAATGCGGATCGGGACAGGGAAGTAGGACATCGGGCGTTGTTTGTCGAGAGATGGGGGTATATGGAAAGCACTCTTGATTTGTATTAGGGTCATAATAGTGTATATGACCTTGCTCATCATAATAATAATGTACATTAGGATCAAACTGATACCATTGACCATTTGTTGTTGTTGTTGTTGCTCCATTTAGTCTATAAGGTGTCGTCATGTTTCCTTATTACACACACAACAAAGAAAAGAAAAGAAAAAAAAAAAGGAAAATTTTCTGTTTATGTGTGAACAATGCGTCTTTGCTGAGTTGTTTTAGATGAATAGCGATATCATATACAATGATGATATCATTGCGTTGTATGCATATATATTATGAGCTTACATATGGAGGAAGGAAATAATAGTAATGTTGCGTGAAACAGATAAAGTGCATTCATCTATTTAAGTAAAGAATGCTTCATAATTGACATAAAACTCGCTCTTAGGCATGCAAAATGGTTCAATTTTAAATCAACAGTGAAGAGAAGGAATGCTAAAAAAAAAAGGTATTTAATCGTTTTGATCCTCCCTTTTATTTGGCCTTTTCTTTTTCTAAGATTGATAATAGTCAAAACCAAAGATCAAGAATTAAGCTGGATAAGCAATTTGGGTATAGCACCTGCCCCATAGGCATGGCTTGTATGTAGCCAGTAGTCTGTCAGCTTGAGAACTAAAAGAAGCGCATGTTCATTTTGGCTTGTCTAACTACAAGATATGCTATAGGTTGTTTATTGAGTATATTTGAGCAAAGCTCATTCTGTTTAGCTCTTTTCTAGAGCTCACTTTGAAGCTTGCCATTGAGGTTATTTGAGCCTTTACCTTGTATTCTCCTATGCTTTCATTTTGTCAGCTCTAGTCATTACCATGTGAGGATGTTAAGACAATGATCTATTCCAGAGGAAGTTTAAACATGATTTTATTTTTCTCGACATACAAAGAAGGTTATGTTTATAATGTTTCGTAGCCTCCCCCTTTTCTGCCACGTACAATCATCAAGGTACCCTTGTAGACCTTTTGTTACGTCTGCAAAAACCACGTCTTATTCGTTTATAGGTACAGATGTTGGTAGATATCCACGATATAAACTCATCCTACTGTTGAGTATCATCTCAGCAAAAAGCGACCAGATCAAAAAAAAAATATTTATCACTTGAATTCCTCTATCAAATGAGAAAAAAGCAAGCAGATATATTATTTTACGTTTCCTGCAGCTACATTCAAGATATGCCTTGAGCGTTAAATACAAGAAAAAACAAAGTTAATACTGTGATAGTCATTTCATAGTCATGAGGTATACAGGTCGTCTTATTCTGGATCACTCTTATGTACGTGGCTTGATATATTCTTAAAAACTGCCAAAATAGAGAAGAAAGAAAAGGAGGGAAAAGAGAAGCAAGGGGAGATAAGGTGTGTCAGCAGCTAATTTAAATAAAGAAAAGGGGAACAATGCGTGGTTGATACTATAGACGCTTTTTTCAATTTTTTTTTTCAGATATAAAAACCAATGACCCCTATTTTTTTAGTACGTTTCTCTCTCTTTTTATTTTTCTTGTATGTTTAAACCAAACGAAGCATCTCAACCAGGCAGTATATGTGACAAGATGTTTTCTTTTTTTTGGGCATTATATTAATTTTTGTAGGCGCTTGTTCGTTTTACTTGGGCGAAACGGACGATGAAGAATGCTTGCCACCTAACGCCTCTTCTTCATCTGAGACGCAAGTACTTTTGACTACAGAAGACCAAGTGTCTCGATACTTGACCGCATCACCATGTAAAAAAGAAAAATGCATTTTTTTTTTTCAGGAAACTGAGTCGTATACTATAGTACCTACAGCTGTGCTTAATCAGAAATCACCCAAGGATCGCTGGAGCATCTTAAAGATGAGATCCAAGTACTATTTACCTATCCTTCAATGGCTTCCCTTATACAATCGACAGTTGCTCTTAGGAGACTTTCTCGCAGGCATTACTTTGGCTTGCCTGTTGATACCCCAAGCACTATCTTATGCCACTGCTCTTTGCAAGCTAGATGCCATACATGGTCTTTATGGCATTGCCTTTCCTGCTATTTCTTATGCCGTATTTGGCATGTCCAGGTAAGGAAAAAAGTACGTACCGCACATGATTAGTCTAAGGTTTGTTTAGACAAATGTCAGTGGGTCCGGAAGCAACACTGGCGCTACTGATTGGGTCATCCATTGCTCAACAAGGCAACCATGAGACAGGTGACAACCCGATTGACCCACTAGCCTGGTCTTGCTTGATGACACTCTTCACGGGTATTTTTACACTCTTGCTCGGCATCTTCCGCTTAGGTTTCCTTGACAGCTTGATGAGTCGAGCGCTCCTAAGAGGCTTCGTCAGCGGGGTTGCTCTTGTCGTCATGGTTCAACAGGCGATCACTCTTTTGGGGCTTACAGAACAAAGCAAGGCGTGGGGGATTTCCGAAGCTTCGACAACGATCGAGCGTCTTTATTTCCTTTTTAAACACATGCAGGTCGCACATAAACTGTCATCCGCTGTCTCTGTCACGTCTGTTCTCTTCCTTCTCGTCATGCGTGTTGTAAAGTCCAGATGGACCGACAAGCGATGGCTACAGCTCTTTCCTGATGTGCTTCTTGTTGTCATCGTCTCTATTCTGCTCACCCAACACATGGGCTGGGACCATCAAGGGCTCGCTATTCTCGGCAAGATCGATAGTGCAGGTATCCCCTGGCCTTCTATCCCATCCTTTCCGCACAATAAACACATGAAGGATCTCTTGGTGACCTCAGCCATGATTGCGGTTATTGGCTTTGTTGAATCGATTGTAATTGTAAAGGTATATTCGAATCGGCACAACTATTCCGTCAGCGCCAATCGAGAACTCGTCGCTCTGGGTATGGCCAATGTCTTTAGTGGTCTCTTTCAGGGAATTCCCGCGTTTGGCTCAGTAAGCAAGTTGATCTGACAACATCTGTTCTGAATGCTGATGCTCTTCATTTTTTGTAGGTCTCTCGAAGTAAAATCAATGATCGTGCAGGAGCCAGGACACAGATGGCTTGTCTCGTGACGGGTGTCATTGCCATCTTGGCCATTCTTTTCCTCTTGCCCTACTTTCATTACCTACCCAAGGCTGTACTCTCATCCATCATCTTTGTCGCTGTCCTCTCCCTGCTCTCTGAGTTACCCGAAGATCTTGAGTTCATATTCAAGATTGGCGCTTGGAGGGATTTGGCTCTATTACTCGTCACTTTCTTTGCTACTATCTTTGTCTCTTTGGAATTCGGGACACTATTGGCTGTTACTTTATCGCTCCTGCTAACCATAAAAGAAACGAGTTATCCAAGGATCTCGATCATGGTATGACACATGTGTCAAAAAAAAAAGATGGCTTATATTTCTTTAGGGAAGAGTCAAAGGCAGTGTGAACAAGTTTAAGCCAATTAGAGATGAATCAGACGATATCGAGCACTTGCAGGATGTTCTTATTGTTCGCATTGAGGAAGCTTTATTTTTTGCAAACACAGGTATAAATGATAAAGGTGGAAATAAAACAATGGTTCATATATATATATATATATTTTTTTTTTTAAAAAAAAGGGCAATTAAAGGATAGATTAAGAAGATTAGAAATGTTTGGTGATATGTCCATTCATCCTTCCGAAGACCCCAGAAGACGTGAATCGCTATATACCATATTTGATGTTGGTAGTATGCCAACCATTGATGCAAGGTAAGGGGAACCAATCGAAAGATGACACACACACCATTTTTTAACCCATATCAAATGAAGCGCCATTCAGATATTATATGAGATAGTGGAAGCATACAAATCAAGATCAGTGCAAGTTTATTTTGTACGTCTTAGAGAACAACCCTTGCGGTTATTCGCTAAATCGGGGCTATTAGCTCTGATCGGTCAAGGTCATTTATTCAACAAAGTATCAGAGGCTATTGAGGCGATTGAAATGAAACGACAAGAATAAAGCCAATGAGGTGTTGCATCTACATCAAATGAACCCAGCTCGTAATTGATGACTCTGCTCTCTCTCTCTTCATCTATTGTTCCGTGATTGGTTGATCAATAAAATCTTTTTTTTGTATACACATAATCTGATCCCTTTTGAATTGCCGATCCACTAAAGCCACTTTGTTTTGCATATATAAAACTCTATTTCCTTTTCTTCCTTTTCTTTTCTTTCTTATTCAAAACACTTTAAACATGTCCGTTAGACCCACTGATTCTTGGAACGTCTGTCTCAACACTTCACTTGAGCAAGAAGACAAGGAAGTTTATGATATTGTCGAAAATGAAAAGCTTAGACAATGGTCTGGTTTGGAACTTATTGCATCTGAGGTAAGATATTATATGGGGGAAAGAAAAGTACATACATGTATTAATAATTTTTTTAGAACTTTACTTCTCAAGCTGTCATTGAGGCTAACGGTACTGCCTTGACCAACAAGTATTCCGAAGGTCTTCCTGGTGCTCGTTACTATGGTGGTAACGAATACATTGATCAACTCGAAATTCTCTGTCAGAAGCGTGCTTTGGCTGCTTTCGGTTTGAATCCTGAACAATGGGGAGTGAACGTTCAACCCTACTCTGGTTCTACTGCCAACTTTGCCGCCTTGACTGCCTTGATTCAACCTGGTGATCGTTTGATGGGTCTTGACCTTCCCTCTGGTGGCCACTTGACTCACGGTTATCAAACCGCCAAGAAGAAGATCTCTTCTTCCTCCATCTACTTCACCTCTATGCCTTATCAAGTCAACCCCAGCACTGGCTTGATCGACTACAAGCGTCTTGAAGAAAATGCAGCCTTGTTCCGGCCTCAATTGTTGATCTGTGGTGCCTCTGCTTATCCTGCCGAATGGGAATACGACACCATGCGCAAGATTGCCGACCAACACGGAGCTTACTTGATGTGCGACATGGCTCACATCTCTGGTCTGATTGCCGGTAAGGAAGCTCTTTCTCCCTTTGACTATTGTGATATTGTCACCACCACCACACACAAAACCCTCCGTGGTCCCCGTGCCGGTCTTGTCTTCTTCCGTCGCGACAAGGGTGATGGTCTCGAATCTCGCGTGAATCAAGCCGTGTTCCCCTCTTGTCAAGGTGGTCCTCATAACAACACGATTGCTGCTGTTGCCGTCGCATTGAAACAAGCTGCTTCCCCCGAATTCAAGCTGTACGCCAAACAAGTCCGTGCCAACGCCAAGAAGCTCGCTGAAGTCTTGACCAGCTACGGCTACAAACTCGCCACGGGATCAACCGTGAACCACTTGATCCTCTGGGACTTGAAACCTCAAAAGTTGACTGGTTCCAAGGTCGAACGTATCTGTGACATGGTCCATATCACGATCAACAAGAACTCAATTGCCGGTGACAAATCTGCAGTGACCCCTGGTGGTGTCCGTTTGGGTACTTCTGCCTTGACCTCTCGTTCCTTGAAGGAAGATGATTTCGTCAAGGTTGGTGAGTTCCTCCATAGAACTGTTCAAATCGCTCTCGCCGTTCAAGAAAAGTGTGGATCCAAGTTGATGAAGGACTTTGTTGCTGCTCTTGAAGGTAATGAAGAAATCGCTCAACTGAAAAAGGAAGTTATCGAGTTTGCTCGTTCTTTCCCTATGCCCGGTTTTGATCCTTCTCAAATCAAGGCTACTGTCACTATCTAATTGTTGTATAATATAAAAAAATGTATGCTATAGTATAAAATAGTTCAACACACCTTCAAGCACATATATTTATTTTCTTTTTTCTTTTTTGCTGTAAACCACACACATACCTTTTGTCATTTTTCTCTATAATAAAACGTTCAACACATTTTGTATCATTTATTTTTTTCATGCCGCTTTTATAAAGTGACGTAAAATGTGTGCTTTGTTTTTTTTTTTTTTTTTTTTTTTTTTCATTGTTTTCTTTTGCAACATGTCGAAATTATACGACTTGACGGTCAAGACAATAGCTAATCAGGATTGGAACTTGAGTTCATTGAAAGGAAAGGTTGTTCTTGTTGTGAATGTTGCATCGAAGTGTGGATTCACTCGTCAATATGCAGGTCTAGAAGAACTCTACAAGAAATATCATCCTCGAGGATTTGAGCTCATAGGTGCACCTTGTAACCAGTTCAATCATCAAGGTAATAAGTCGTAAATAAGAGTATATATACATAATAATTCTTGCTTTAGAACCAGGAAGTCCCGAAGGTAAAAGAAATGGTGATTTAATAAAGATATAAACCATGTGTAGATATTCAGAAATTCTGCAAGCTTACTTATGATGTGAGCTTTCCTCTCTTGGAAAAACTGTAAGATATAAATCAAAGGGGATGATACATAATACACTAATAAATATAGTGACGTGAATGGTCCCAATGAAGCACCTCTTTACAAGTTTTTAAAAGAGTCAAAGAGTGGTATCTTTGGGTAAGCATTCTTTATGTGTGCGTGGCTAAATATTGATACTTGTATATTAGAATGACGCGTATTAAATGGAACTTTGAGGTAAGCAAAAACAATGTAAAGATAGATAGAGACTAAAGTTATGTCTTAGAAATTCCTTATTGATCGACAAGGCAATGTCGTGAAGCGTTACTCGTCCTTGACTGAACCTTCATTCATTGCTCCGGATATTGAAAAGCTGTTGTAAAATAAACAACCTGATCTGTATTAAGCTGCGTTATGAGTAGCCTTATGTGAAGGGACATGTGTGAGTAAGAGAGATTAATATTGTTACACATGTCGAGATGGACCTTGGCGCGGAAAGGGAAAGCTATTTTTTTCATGCTTACTAAAAAATATTGCTTTTTTTTTTTTCCCTAATGGTCTCTCAGCAGCACTTTGTTATTATTGGTTTGGATCTGACGGTCTATGGGCTGGAAGAATATAAGAAACGACCCAAAGGATATCCTGTGTCTATCATCTTTGCTTTACACGGCAGACTTCGTAAGTCTTGCAAAAAAGAAAGAGATCTCGCTTTTTGAAATGTGTGTGTGTCATTAGAGAATCAATCTTCGATGAAACCCATATGCGATTCACTCTGCTCCCTCAATGATACAAACGACCTAACAAAGCGTCACTTGATCGTAGTCAGTTTTGATAGTCCCAATCATGGCGCTCGCTTGGTCAACAAGGTTGCAAACCACGCTTGGAAGGAAGGAAAGAATAGCAACCCATACCATGCGATGGATATGTGGAGCATGGTATACACCACATCTCGTACTGTATCAGACCTTATTGATGTCATCGAGACCTACCTGTTTGGACCTTTAGATCATCACCTGGTTGAGACCTGGGGAGTTGTGGGTTTCTCAATGGGCGGTCATGCCTCCTTTATGGCTGCTGCTGAAGGTAACATAGACACTAATTTTTTTTCCCGATTTTTATAACCACTTTTTCAGATCCTCGTATCTCGGTAGCGATACCTATTGTAGGCACATCTGACTTTCTGTCATTGATGAAAGATCGGTTGCATGAAAATAAGTTGCCTGCAAAAGAACATCTGCCTAAGACATTCTGTGATATGGTCGCTCAAAAGACAGCGTGTTTGAGTGACCGATTGAAATCTAAACATTTGCTCATCATCAATGGACAAAAGGATCAGTTGGTCAAGGCCAAGTTTAACGAACCATTAGTGCATCAGTTACAACAGACTCATATAGGCAAAGAAGGGTATGATTGGAAATACCATGTGGTACCAAACGTTGGTCACGAATGGTGCGAGGATATGCTTCATTTGAGTATTCAATGGTCTGATCAATGGTTGCTCAAAAGACAACAAGGAAAATTGTAAAATAAAAAGCTGTGTGTAACCTACGAATATCCTGGAAATTACCACCCATTTCTTTTTCTTCTTTTTTCTTTATGCTTGCAGGCTTTTTTCGTTGTTCTAAAATTAAACCGAGCATTTTGATATTGAGAACGATGACAACAATTCAAAGAAAAGAAGAGATTGTTAATAATTTAACAACAGTTAGAAATAACATGCAAAGGATTCTAAATGAGCAGCAGCGTGAAGTATGTAGACATGTATATAAAGCAATAAGGATTCTAATTTTATATACATGCATATATTTCTAGGCTTGTTTGGTTGCTGTTAGTAAATATAAACCAATAGAGGACTTGATGTATGCCTATGAGACAGGCCAACGTCACTTTGGTGAAAACTATGTAAGTCTTTATTTCTTTGTCATATCTCTTTTTGTTTACACTTTTTTGAAGGTACAAGAATTAGTAGACAAGAGTCAAAAGGTTTGTTTATTATTATAAACTATGGGTATATATGTATATATGCATATATATATGCTTATATTGTAATAGTTGCCAGCAGATATTCAATGGCATTTTATTGGACATCTCCAAAGCAACAAGTGCAAAACGGTTGCAGGTAAAGAAAAAGAAGAAAAAAGTAGATAAAACATGAGTAACAATTGTATATATATATATATATAGCCATTCCAAATTTGTATGTGGTCGAAACGATCGATAGTATAAAAAAGGCAGATACTTTAGATAAGGCATGTAAGGCAGTAGAACGAAAAGAGCCTCTAAGTGTGTTTGTACAAGTGAATACGAGCGAAGAGGATGGTAAGTTAATTATGGAGAAAAAGAGACAGATTGAATTTAATAATGGATGATAGTTAAGAGTGGAGTAGATCCTTCGAGTGTAGTGGATGTCTGCAAGCATATAATTGAACAATGTTCAAATTTGAAGCTACAAGGATTGATGACTATTGGTATGTTTGGAAGAGACCCTTTAGTTGAAAACCCTGATTTCAAGGTAAGAATAAAAAAGACGACAATATACACTTGTATTCTGATGTGGTTGTATATATATCAAGTGTCTTATGGAATGTAAACAAAGGGTCGAAAACGAATTAAGCGTGAAAGACTTGGAGCTAAGTATGGGTATGTCTTCTGATTATGAAATGGCATTAAAGATGGGATCTACCAATGTTCGTGTTGGCACAACGATCTTTGGTGGAAGACCACCCAAGACAGAAATAAAGAAATAAAAGACTAATAATAACAATTGCGAATCAGATATATGTTTAGGATAAAGGAGGAATATTGAGACACGTATCCAATTTATGTACAGTCGTCATGGTTTCATAATTAAAGAAAATGAATATATGACACGAATTAAAGTTGCCATATTAAAGTTGAAAGCATGAGCTCTATCATTGCCATTTTACCTAAAATAGTAACAATAATTCCAAATAAAGTAATCATCATCTACAAGCATGGCGTGAAGACTGAGGTTGAACCAAATTTGCCCAATTAAAAAAGAAAAGAGTATAATAATGAGTTATTTAGATCCATTTTTTTTTTAAAAAAAAATAAAGGACTAGAAAGTAGAATGCAGTTCTCTACTAAATAGCAATTAATCTCATTAGACACGTCAGTAATGGCTCAAGCTCTCGAACTGGCCTTGTACATTTGATTCAATCCTAGTTTAATTCTTTACGAGATTAAAAATAAGCCAGTTTCATTATAAAAAAGCTGAAATTTAATTTCATTTCGTCTAAAAAAATAAAACACCCCCGTTCCCTGTTTCTCTTTCTTTTCCCTATCTCTCTGCTCTTTTCTCTTTTTCTCCTCTTTTTTTTTTTCTTAATCTTAATTACCCTTTGTTTGGTTATTAATAATGCAAGATATCAACACAGAGGATTTACCAGCAGATATTTTGGATAAACTTCGAAACCTTGATTTAGAATTAGCTGATGGGGATATAACTCAAAAAGGCTACGATAAAAAAAGGGCAAATTTATTAGCCAGCATCTCTGGCAATACGCCTACAACACCCACGACACCCACAGGTCCTCAACAAGCTTCTTCAATGACAGAGGGTAATAATGAAGAAGAGATACTTGAGGATTTTGGTCCTGAGCCAAGTGCTGCTGATGTGGTTGACTTTTTGGACTTTCTGCCTTCTCCTACACGCTCGCCTCAACAGTCACCCCGTCTGTCAGAAGGTTCTACGCATATGGAAAATAACCATTTGAAACTTCAACAGGAATATCAGCATCAACAACCACCACCACAACAACAACAGCCGACTTATCCGGGTGGTTCACCCAGCATGAGACCAATGCAACCTACTCCATCCTATCGACCTTACAGACCGGCGCCTCCTAATAATCAACCATATTTTAATAACCCAGCAATGGGCACTCCTGTTCCAAACAATAGACCTTATATGATGGTTCGTAATAACGTAGGTTACCAATCTGGCATGATACCTCCGCAACCACAGCCACAACTCCCACAACAACAACAACAACAACAACAACAAAGGCCTGTTGCGCCTTCATATATGTACTCAAATAACAGATTGCCTCCTGCTCAAAATGTTTACAGACCAACCAATACCACAGTCTACCAAAGACCCATGATGTATAATATTAATCAAAGACCCACAGCACCTACTCAACAACCCACTAGACCGCTCTATAGACCTGTTCCTCCACCTCCTCGGCCTCAATATCCAAATTACCGTCCTCAGCAACCACAGCAGCAGTATGTTCCTGGTAGATCTCCTGAAATGCAATATGGTAATGTAAGACCCAACTATGTTTATGGTGGTCCCAACAGATCGCCTACGAGCACAAGTAGTATGACGGGCAGATATGAATATGATCAACAGCATATTTACTCAACAAGGAACGATTCTCTAGAGTGGAATCAGTAATAGTGTAAGCCAGCGGCTTTATCCTTTTTATTATTTTTTTAAGAGCACGTGTGTATGTGCGAATGGTTAGTGTAAGTTATGTGTGCGCGTTGTATTGTTCATACCAGCTTTCTCTCTCTCTCTCTCTCTCTCACACACGTTCGCTCTTTACGTCACTCTCCTTTTTTAATTTGTATTAATATGCTTGTTTCAATAGTCATTTAACCCATCCTTTTACGTGTGTGTGTGCTTATTCCCCAAAATAAAGGCCTTTTTTCCCCTTGGTATGAGGTTCTTTTAAAAACACAAAGGATATTGATGTCACATTTGACAGCTCCGCTGGCTGATTCACGAATTTTCCTTGAAGAGAAACTCTAATACTTCTTTGTGCTCGTTTCTTTATTCTTTATTTTCTTAAACTAATTTTTATATGAATTATCATAGATACGATCAACAGAGCCCAGCAAGCACCTTCTATCAGGAAGACGCCCTCGATTACATCCATCAGCCAAAGCCATCCAAGCCCGATCCAGCAAACAGTGAGTGCTACGAGACGAAAGGTAGGCCACAGCAAATACGAAAACACATCGATGGTCAAATCATTTCAAAATGTCGAACCCGTACCACTGCCGACGATGATCGCACAAGAGAGTATGGAAGAACTAGCTGGCCGACAGATGCTTCCTTCGATTCGACGAGAGATACCATTCAAGGTAGTCGACTTGCAGGACGACAAGCTCGATCCCAGTCAGTTTGAGTCACTGGCCGAACTCTTTCGACACCGAGCGTCCAATAGCCAAGGAAGAATCATTCCGGCGTTTACTCTGGTAGATCATCGCGGAAAGGAGATCACGTCGCTTACATGGGAGAAGCTTTCAGCACGTGCTGAGAAGGTAGCGATGGTTATCCGAGACAAGTCTGGACTTCAAGTAGGAGATCGTATCGCGCTGAGCTACCGAAGATCAGAGATGATTGATTTTATTGTTGCTCTGATCGGCTGTTTCCTAGCGGGTATGGTGGCTGTTCCGATCAACAGCACAGATGAGTTATCTGAGCTCTGGTTCATCTTGCGTGTGACAAACGTTCATTTGGTGCTGACAACAGATGGTAATCTCAAGGCGTTGACCAAGATGCTCAAGGCCAAGAATGTGGATTTCCCCAAGGATGTTGATTGGTGGCCAACCAACGATTTTGGATCACTTTATGCGCATCAGCTAAAGACAGGCAAGTACAGTCCGGTTCGATCCACTCCGTTGGCCTATATCGAATTCACAAAGTCCATCAATGGCGAGCTCAAGGGCGTTGCTGTCTCGCATCAGTCCATCATGCGTACCTGTCACACCTTTACCGCAGCAACAACCGATACAGTGGTCTCTGTTGCCCCCGACGGTACAGCATCCGTCCTTCCTAATTGGGATACTCAAGGTGCAGACACCATCTTGACTTATTTGGAGCCGCGGCAACAGCTGGGTCTCAACGTCTCTGTGCTTTGCTCGATCTATAATGGGTCTCATACTGTCTTTGCTTCCCCAGTGGTTGTAGAAACACCTGCTGTATGGATCTATCTTGTATCAAAATACAATGGTAAACTCAAAACTTAAAACTTCCACTTGCTCACTTTTTTTTTTTGCATTAGTGACCATCGGATTGGCCAATTATCCGGGTATTTACTATACAGCTAAATACTACCAGCGAAACCCCAAGGAAGTATCAAACTATAGCAAAAAGGTCACTCCCGACCTATCATCACTTCGCATCTTATTCATTGATTCGCTTGTCGTAAAGCCAGACATGAACACATTCATCGCCGATCACCTCTTGGCGCCCCTGGGTCAAAAGCTGCTGCAGTCGCCCATCGAAGTCGTCACGCCAATTGCGTCCCTGCCAGAACATGCAGGCATGATTGTCGGTTTTCGGGATTATTTGGGGCCCAGTAAGCTCGAAGAGTACGAACAAGAACAGGGAACGAAAAGGACAATATTTGCATCTGGAAAATCAAGAGATGTTTGGGAGTGTGTCTTGGACGCAAACGAGTTGAGAAGGAAAAAGGTCGTTGTGCTGGCTACTGCAGAATCAGCTGCTATCTACCGTGAGGAAGAGAAAGATGAGCCTGGCTACGTCAAGGTGGGATCTCATGGATTCCCATTCCCGACGTCGTCCGTGGCTATTGTGGATCCTGAAACCAACTTGCTTTGTCCATCAGATACTGTCGGTGAAATCTGGATGGACATGCTTTCGCCTCCTGAGGGGTTCTGGGGGATACCTGCGCTAAATGACTTGGTCTATCGCGCGTCTCCTATGATTGTGCCGCCTGAAACGCTCTATCCTGAGAACCTGCATCAGCAGTTTGTCCGAACCGGCCTATTGGGAACCATCATCGGTGGACGGTTAATTGTGTTGGGCCCTTATGAGGAGTGTATACGACAGCAACGCTTGGATGAGCAATTGGGGGCAGAAGAGATTCATATGATCAGTGATTTACTTTCGACAATATCAAAACGATGCAAACTCGAAGCGTGGTAAGTATATGTGAGGTATAATGGCGATTTGTATTTTAACACAAATGATCAGTACGATATTTTCAATTTATGTCAACCGTCAACACCTACCTGTCCTTGCATTAGAATCGGCAAATGAAGATGCTACAAAACAAGTCGAGCAGGCAATCAATGCCTTGCTTAGTTTCCACGGACTTCGTGTCTTTGCTGCTATCGTTACCGGTAAAGGAGTCCTTCCGAGATACTCAAAGGACGGCCATTCTACTGTTCATCACTTGCTGACAAAACGCCAGTTCCTATCTGGCCAGCTACCCATTCAATTCATCAAGATGGACGTCGATCGAACTGTCTTTAGTGACGCCGCTTCTTTCGACACAAGAAGCAGCGTATGGCAGACATGTATGGCAGCGTATGAGCGTGCACTTGGGTTAAAGGTCATCTCGCCTCGAGCGCGACCTCAGCATTCAGGCATAGAGATGATCCAGAACGCTATTGATGAACGATCGAATTACGACTTGTCACGATTTAGAAATATGGTAGATATCATGCTTTGGCGTACCTCTCTTTATCCTGAAGAAAACGCATTTGTTCTAGTCACGCAGAGCAGCACAAAGCCGATTTCATGGAGAAAGATCAATAACCAGATAGCGACGATTGCCAACTACATGGGCAAGAAGCTCAGTATAAAGCCAGGCACAAAGGTAATGATCCTGATGCCCTTTGGCATCGACCTTGTTCGATCCATCTATGCCTGTTTTGTTTTGGGACTCGTGCCTGTCATCTGCTCTCCACCAGACACGACACAGACGTTGTCGAAGCGTATACAAGAAGATGTGACCATGATGCTGAACGCTGTAGAGGATATTTCGATCACACACATCATTGTCAACTCACAGTCAGAGGACCTGGTACGCAGCAAGATTGTCCATGCCGCCGTCAAGCACGCGGTCCAGCATGGCCAGACCAAATTGAAGCGACTCCCGGATCACATTGTCAATATTGATAAAGCACCACGGTTCAACAAGTTGTTAGGCCCCGAAAGTGGATACTCTGTTCGGTCTGAGTGGACAAGTGATAAGTCGCGTCCAGCCCTCGTCATGATTCATCCGACAGTGAACGAACTTAAGCAACAGTATGTCGTTTATGGTCACGATACGATTGTTGCACAGTGTCGTGCTCAAAAGCTGACATGCCAGATCAGATATCAACGACCGCTCATCGTGACCGGGATCGGAGGATTAGATGGACTAGGACTGCTGCATGCTGTCTTTTGCGGTGTCTATGTTGGTAAGTGAAAGACAAGTAAAACGAAAAAACTTGTATTCATATGATGATCAGGTTGTACAACCATTTTGATGCCAGCAATCGAGTTCAAGGAAAACCCTGTAGCCTACTTTGAATTGTTATCTAGGAACAAGTGCTCTACTGTATGCGCTAATTATATGCTATTCGACCAAGCTATCAATCGAATCAATCCTGCTGAGCAGAAACAAATTTCGTTACAAAATACCCAAAACTTTATGCTTACTGTGGCTAGCAGAACAAAGCCTCGATTCTGTAAGGATGATTACTGCTTTATTGCTAGTAACTGACTTTTTTGTCTATACAGATGAAAAGATATCTCGCTTCTTGTCACTTAGTGGGCTTGAAAGAGAAACAATCAATTCGGTCTACAGTCATGCATACAATCCAATGATTACGACCCGCTCTTATATGCTGATAGAACCTATCTCGTTGATTGCCGATTTCGAGTGGCTACGACAGGGCATCGTGCGACCATTATCACAAACAGATGAAGCCTATGGCGTCCTCTTGCATGATTCGGGTATTGTACCCACAAATACGATGGTTGCCATTGTCAATCCAGAGACTCTGTCGCTATGCCCTACACATGTCATTGGAGAAATCTGGGTGTCTTCGGACAGTAACGTCAAGGGACTCTATCCTGTCTCGAACACTACTCAGTTTGAGGCTACGATTCAAGGCGCAGATCCTCGTATAAAGTACATGCGAACCGGTGATGTTGGTTTTCTGTGGAACGTTCAGAGACAGGCTATGAGTGGGTCTGTTGAAGAAGGTCAGTGTCTGTATATCCTCGGGCACATGGGGGAGATGATCATGTCAAAAGGGTTGCTTCACTTTGCAGTAGACATTGAAGAGTCTGTTGAGACCTGTCACCCAAACATTTGGTCTGAAGGATGGTAAGGTTATATATACATGCTTATAAAGAACTAATATATATTTATATATATAGCTATATCATTCAAATGGGTCTCGAAATTATCGTCGTCGTTGCCGTTAAATCAAGTTCATCCGCATTATCGACTATTCCCCTCATTGTATCAGCTATTCTGGAACGTCATGCTTTACTAATTGATACAGTTGTTATCATCACAAAAGACCAGTTACCCAAAAAATATAACGGTGAAAAGAGAAGGAAAAGGATCCTGTCGATGTATATGAATAAGGAGCTGTAATGTATTATTTAATCAAAACCAATATGCATCTAACTCTCATTTTGTATAGATCGGCTATTCACGTATGCAGGATCAAGAACCAACACCAGCCTATTCATTTACCAAAATGGAATAGTGTTGCTTCCAACTTAGGAGACGATAGTGCTTCTGTTATATCATTTGGTCAAACATCTCATGTAAACTTTGATACAGAATCAGCCAGCATGTACAGATCATTCATACCTGCGTCCACTCGATCTCGTAACTCGAATGGTGCAGAGTCTATTACTAGCAGTAACGCACTTCAGTCTTAAACTCGTCATATGTTGCGTAAAGTAACCATGCTATTGTTTAATAATAATTTACCCCCCGCTCACTCTTGTTTTTATTGTTGTTGAGAGCGCCTTTTCAAATACTTAGCGAGTGGCGCTCAACAAAGCTTTTCAATGTGTGTCCTGCTCACGAGCCGAAATATTTTCAATATTTTTCGATGAAGAATAGGAATTTATAAAGCAATACATTTATTTCTGTATTTTAACTGTATGTTATACAAGCTCGATCAGCAAAAAGAACGGATACAACGATCAAGACCACTTAGTTCATGTGTATTTAGGAAGAAGCTTTATAAATTCGTATTTTACATCCACTGGACAAACTCTGAACAGTCTTAGGTTAGATAATGGCTTTGGTAATATGAAATTGTAAAGCGATGCTACGGGTAGCGTCCAGAGGAAGCGCCCTGTAGCATTAGCCTATTTTCTAGCGCATGTAGTGATAGCCAAAAAAAAACCTTACAGATTAAAAAATTCTCATTGTCCTGGTGGAAGTGTATGAGGTGATTTTCCAATGCCATACATAGTGGTAGCTGCTTTTTTCAAATTATTTACAAATAGAGAGTATTTCACCCAACTTTACCTTGCCATCTTACTGAACCCTTGCAACTCCCTTACATTCATCAAATTTTTATTATAAACCGTGAAAATGGGAAGCATTATCAGAATAGTGTCTACGTGCTGGTCAAAGTATATCCCAATGTAGAGCACTTAATACTAATCAATGTTTTGCTTTCGTACCTGCTGAAGCAAGCCGTTGACAGAGATTTAATTAGCCCTATGTTACGAAGGACATATATAGTAACCACTTCTTTTTATAAGCTGTTCATCAACAGGATGTAATCAAATATTTGTGCAAGAGATGAGGGAGATTTGAACGCTGCGAAAATAACGTATCCTTAAAAGGTAAATAGTTGTGGTCTTGATGAAGAATATCATCCTCTAAACCATTGAACACAGGTACTTTGTGACTTAAGTTGTGATCCAATATGTGGTAGCAAGGATCAGCAGACCGAGCTTTTTTTTCAGAATTGTAAGTTTAACAAAGATAATAGTGATTTTGTGAAATGATTTGAAAAAGAAAGAGAGAAAGGAGAGCATTGAATTCAAATGGACAAAATAGCCTCAAATCAGCTCTTATCCAAACAAATCATTCAGCGGTATTTTTTTTTTTCTTTTTTCTCGTACAAGCACACTTTATGCATTTTATATATGCATAAAAAAGGAATTGTTTACCCTATGGGCAAATGTCATTCTTTGTCTGCTTTTTATTTGCTATTGCATTAAATGCAGTTGATAAAGGGAAAAACGGTGAGAAAGAGGGGGTGAGGGAAAACGAAGGTTCAAATTTCCATTATTGGCTAATTTCATCATCAAATACCTCTGTTGCACTATCATTGCAAGAGAGAGACACCAGATAAATAAACCAAGCTGTTTATAGGCTCTGCAATATATAAACTTTCAAGTATTCTCTCTTTCTTTATTTTCCCCCACTTTTGCCATAATGTCTCACATTCAGCAATTGCCATCCTATTTACTTGATCTCATTCTTCAATATGTTCCAAAACAAGACTGGGCAGAAAGTCGACTCGTTTGTTTAAAGTGGTATCCAATATTTACAAAACGTTTATTCAAAAAAGTCAACATAACATGTAACTCGCGTCTGGAGGCCTTGTTGAGGTTCAATGCCATGGCTTTTTCTCGACTGGTTCCAGTGGGAAGCTTCATCAAAGGTATCGAATTACACTATAATAATCATCAAGGGGGAACAAAAATACTTTACCAACACTTTGAGCAGTTAGTTCGATCTTGTCCACAGGTTGAAACTCTGTATGTTTCTTCCCTTGTGTTCAGCAGCTGCATATCAGCCTATTTACTTTTGATGGATGACCATATCAATTGGAGCCTTCGAACAATACGCGCCGGTTACTTCAATTGTCTCACTCTAGACCACTATTACAAGTACAAAGACTCGATTACGGCCATGCATGAGCCATTTGATGCTAAGGACTTGCAATTTATAAGGCATTTTCCGTTACTTGAAGAGCTTATGATGCCTACCTATCTTCCTATGACTGCACTACAAGACTTTTTGCTCATCTTTGACGTGTGTGCTAAGCTGTCAAAGCTCAATGCAACGATAAACATGGATGATGGTTTAATCACAATGGTTCCTCAAGATTCGTATCCTTCCTTAACGCATATATCAATTAAAAGTCAAAACTCGTATATCCCAAGGGTCATGGTTAACTATATCACCGCAAGATGTGTCAACCTTTACTCGATTATCCTTACCCTAATGTCTCCAGATATACATAATGGCCTCAATGAGACATATAATCAGTTATTAGGCTTTCTATTCAGACAGACTAAACCAACATGTTCATTAAGACTCGAGTTCAATAGAGATGCCGGTGTAGGAGCCCAAGAAGTAGATGATATGATCTGCGAATGCCTGAACAGCACATTCAGGCCACGATCTATCAAGGTACACAATTCACTAAAAATCATTGAAAGAGCATCTAGCTTCAACAGCACAACATTTACCACCACGCTCGAAAAACAAGATAATAGGACTCAGTGCGAGGTCAGGATGCATGTATCTTATTTTGATAAGGGTTGCCGATCGGATCAATACATGAAGAGCTCACCCGTGTACGTCGATACACTGTCCATAGATTGCATTTATCGAGACTCTAACTTTCCAGAGGACATCTTTTTGTTTATAGCAAAGTGTCGTCGTCTCCAAAAGTTAACACTATGCAATAATAACTTGTATTCATTTCATGGCTACGTCTACAAGACAATACGAAGCTTACATATATATGATACTGGTGTCAGTGTTGGCTTCTTTCGAAGGTTGCCTAATAGCTGTCCTAATTTGAAAAAGATGTGTTTGACAAACATTAGCGTATTGCACGAGGAATCGGGTGAAGTGGGCGGAACAATTGAGATGCCTGGGATCACACTTCAGGAGCTTTCTATGGATATGGGAGCTAAAAGCAAATGGCTAACTTATGTAACGACCCATAAAGGATGCTCTTGTTTCTTGGTAGAGCCAGATAAAAGGCCCAATGAGCTAACGCATACAGAAGCTGACATGTTAAATGGCGAGATAGCCCTCAAAAACCAATACCATATCTGGTGTCATGACATCTTGCAATTTGAGTTGAACAATTATAATTGTGTAATAAATAAATAAAAAAAACGCTCACATCTCTTGCAAAATAGAGAGCACCTTTGTGTTTTGCCAGCCGATAAAGATACACCCTGATCAAAAGTTTTCACTCTATTCAATATAGCTGTATTTAATAGCAACGGTTACTAGACGATCATGTATATCAACAGGATTGCCCTCAGACTTTTTTTTTTTAAATGGATCTGATTTACTACTAGCTTTTCCTCTTTCCTAATTTTAACTCTGTGGTGGTTGTCAATGCAACTAAGGCATTTAGATGAAAACACCGTACGACATTCTTATTGAAGCTCAGATTTAGGCAACCATTTCCTATTGTGTGTGAGAAATAGCCCTTCTTTTCCCTCATTATTGACATGACCAGATCACTCCAGTTAGCATTACTTGTATGCGACACTCCAATGCCGGAAGTAAAAGAAATATATGGAGATTACCCAGTCATGTTTTCTACTGTGTTTGGATTAGCAGCCACGAATCTTGGACTGACTCTCAGCTGGGACTTTTTCGATGTTGTTGATGCTCAAGAATACCCTTCCGTTGAGGACATCAAGAACAGAAAATACGATGCCATTATTATCACTGGGTCCAAATACAATGCACATGATGATGTGCCTTGGATACTGAAGCTAGTCGAGTTTGTAAAGACAGCACGAGGATTGACAGGATATGTTAAATTGATAGGTATATGCTTTGGACACCAAATCATTGCTCGTGCCTCAGGTGGTATCACAGGAAGAAATCCCAATGGCTGGGAGGTAAAAAAAATAAAGAAAAGGGGAGGGTATAAGCTAAAGAGACTTTATATAGGTTGGATATGTCGAAGTACAGTTAACTCCTCTTGGCAAAGAAATTTTTGACACTGATAAACCATTTTTGGTAATTACCACTAAAATCAACCTATAGAAAACGTAATCTTTATTGTTTATAGAGAGTGAATCAATTTCATCAAGATCATGTTATAAAGTTACCTCCAGGATTTCGGTGTTTAGCATTTACGGAACACAATACACCTCATCACTCCATGATCTCGAATGATAGGCAATGTATCACAGTACAAGGACACCCTGAGTTCAATAAAGATACCGTAAAGATCATGATTGAAAAAAGAAAAGAGCTGGGCATTGTTCCACTTGAAGTGGCTGATAAGGCATTAGAAACTCTAAAAACGCATGGACTAAATATGGAAGATATTTGGTTGTGTGAAGAGTTCTTACAGTTTGTTGTTAGTAACCAATAAAAAAAAAGGGTATTTAACATTAAGAAAGAACAAGTTGTTTATATATGATTATTTAGCATAGAAAGGGATTACGTTTACATAGGAGTGAAAAATAGAAAGAGGGAGAGAAAGGAAGGGGGGGCATAAGAAAGAGAAAAAGGGAAAAAGTATATAATGCATTTGAGTCATATAAAAAAGAAAGAGATACGCGTAATTTACAGACAAATAAAAAAAAGGGAATGTGAAGGAGGTAAGAGTTGCCTAATGACATTTTGATGTAGTTGTCACTTTCCAAGGCCTTCGACATATTCTGTGATTATGTACTTCAATGACATTTTTACTTTGTAGAGTTTTAAATCGTCCCCAGCAACAGCCTCGAGATCGGTGAGGCAAGTACGTGGCAGAGATCATGGCCCAGGACAGACCTTGCTCATACCCTTGCTGTAAGAGGCTATCCTCCTCAGGGGTCCATGGTGTTCTGGTTTGAATGTAAGTTGTGGATGTTGACCTACGTTGAGGAGAAGGAGGGGATTGAAGTAGGAAACTGTCGTCTTTGACATAACGGTAATAAGCTTCACCGTTTACACGTTTATGAAAAGAAGAAGGAGATGGTTCAGAGGGTGAGCTACAGAGACTGCTACTCGTACTGCTGATCGATTGAGAAGGTTGATAGAGTTCAAGATCTTCAGTGTACACAGGAACCGGTCGGTAGATGTCCAAATCGAAATAATTGGATTTTGATGAATATGGTTCACAAGGTTGGCATAATAAATGTTTAATATCCATAACACCTGTTCATTATAAATTATCAATCTGACCATTAAATTGTAGTAAGACCTTACCAGACATATTGTTACAAGAGTTATTTATATGAAATCTAAAAAATACACGAAGTTATAAATTAAAAAGAAAAGCTTTTAGCATCAAGAAAAAGAAAGAAAAAAGTGGTTTATATACTTGTAAGAAAAGGGGGGGAACATCGTTTTCTTGATTGCATAAATGATAGAAAGTTAACGCGATTGTATTTAGAAATAATGTCGATAAAAAGCCCTGGTTACATATAAAAATAGTAATGATCTGCCGCCAAAAAATAATAATTTTGCCCTCCCTTTTTTATTTATTATAAACTTTATTTTTATCATTTATTCCAGCAAACGTTAATCTTGGTTCAATGTTTATATTTGATTCTTTGCTTTATCCCCTTTCTCTTATTCTGTTATGACTGCCATCTTAGTCACGTATAGTAATGACCCCCTGATCTTCCTTTACTTTTTCTCTTTATGCCTTATTCTTTTTCTTTCTTTCTAGCTTCTCCCTCTTTTTTATATTATCGTAACGTTCATGGATGAGCAAGGATAGTATTTTTTTTCTGATTTGAGTATTTTTGGGGAATTTGCTTTCTTGTTCTTTCTATAAAAATGATAATAACTTGCCTCAAATGATGAGCAAAATTTCTATGGATTGACATATATAATGCACTCAAGGACATATGTGCATTGATTATAAAGTTAATTGGAATCTCAATCTGCTGCCTATTATTCATCTCCTATGTAATAAAGCTTAAACATAGTAGCTCATTTTTATCGTGTTCCTCCCTCTCTTTCTCTCTTCCATGTTTATTAACGCATGACCATATACCTAAGTATGTTTCCCCTCTTTATTTTATGCATTATATCTCAATACGATACAGGCTAATAAATTATCAAGGAGATTCAGTTCCTCAGTTTTGGTAAACGTTTCTAAGTCTGGTGCCTTCTTTATAAAGCATATTCATATCAACTATAATAATCATTTTCGACGTGTTAATATATTTCATATACCCCAGAATTCCCCTGTCCTCCTCTTGTTTGACTATACCAGTATGATTTCTCATCCACACCTTAACAAAATTGGAACACACTTCCCTCCTCCTGTGAGTATCATGAAAAGGTTCTATTTACTTATATGGGTGCAATCAATATCATTTTTAAGCAAGGGAGCTAATCCAACGTTTTTTATACCTTATTTGAGTATTGACACCTCATAATAAGAAACTATGACAACTCTAGTCTGTCATAAATGTGTGTTCTTCATCCCAAACAGACGATCACTCGATCTGCAAGTTACTCCTTAAAAATCAAATTCAGCAGTGACAACTTGGATCTCCGTGAAAACGAAAAAAAAAAAGTCTTTTCTTTTTCAAGTATGTCAAATATGGTTATTGCTTCTGCACCTGGTAAGGTCTTGATAACAGGTGGCTATTTGGTTTTGGAACCAGAGTATACCGGCACTGTTATTGGTACCTCGAGTCGTTTTTATACAGTCATTCAGCCAGGTGCAAATGGTCTCATCACGGTTCGCTCACCTCAGTTTGACTATGCCAACTGGACATATGAAATTACTATGGGCACTACATTCACATTGAGAGCACAGTAAGAATTATATTGTCTTTATTGAGGCATTAGCTAATAAAATCGATAGAGAAGTCGATAGTCCAAACAAGTTTGTCGAAACAGCACTTGCCTTTACTCTCAAAATCATTCTCAAGAAACAAGGCATGGAAAAGGTCCATGATAAACTTATGGCCGGTATGGATATCATCATTGTAGGCGACAATGATTTTTACTCTCAGCGTGCTCAAGTATATACAATAGATCTTTTATTGTAGCTATATAAAACTCATTTTTTTTTTTTTTTTTAGCTTAAATCAAAGAACCTTCCAAATACAGTCGAAGCCTTGGCCTCGCTTACTCCGTTCTGTAAGACATATGCCACATTGGCAACTGTGCACAAGACGGGGCTCGGCAGTTCAGCTGCACTCATCACCTCCTTGGTCGCCGCTCTTTTGCTTCACTTTGAGATGATTGGAGATGTGACAAGCGACAAGAATAAAAAGTGGGTCCATAACGTTGCCCAGTTTGTTCATTGTTTTGCTCAGGGCAAAGTAGGAAGCGGGTTCGATGTCTCTTCGGCCGTTTGGGGGTCTCACTGTTACAAGCGATTCAATCCTGATACATTGAAGCCTGTGATGGTAAACACTATAAAACATATATATGTATCAGCTTGAAGAATGACACGCACTTGACAGGATAATCAAGTGGATTCTCAGTTACTCCTTAATACCTTGGATCCAGCCAATCAAAAGTAACTTTCAAAAATATGAGAGAGACAGTAATACTTATTGTGTGTTTTAGCTGGGATAACCAAGTGGTTCCACTCAAATTACCTCCTGGATTTGATTTGTTATTAGCTGATATTGATGCAGGAAGCCATACGCCTACTCTGGTAAGCAAAGCATTGGCATGGAAAAAATCAGATCCTGAACAAGGTAAGCATGAAGAGAATGGTTGTATATGTATGGCTTGGTTAATCGCATATAATAAAACAGCAAATGCGTTGTGGAAAGAGCTTGGTAGATATAACCAAAAAGTAGAACAACATCTTTGCAGGTTGTCAGACTTGTACGAGCAAGATCCGGCCAGATACCAAAGTACGATCGATATTTGCTCTTCTCTTCATTCAAATGAATGGCGTGTGTTAGAAGGAGATGTCGTGTATGAACTGGTGTGTTTGGTCGATGATTACCATCACGTTCGGTCACTTTTACGAAAGATGGGTGATGCATCTGATGTACCCATTGAACCCAAAGAACAGACACGATTACTGGATACATGTATGCAAGTCCCTGGTGTTGTCATGGCAGGTGTACCTGGTGGTAAGTTTTTTCTTTTTTTTAAAAAAAAAAAGAATACAAGTATTGAACGATGAATATAGCGGGTGGATATGATGCTATTTTTTGTATCGTCTTGTCAGATGCTGCTAAACAAGAAGTGCGTAAAGTATGGCAATCATGGAAGGAACTTAATGTAGGTCCTCTCTTGTCACAAGCTGACTCGAATGGCATAACCTGTCCCAAACTAAATGAGGTTCCTGGATTGTTTAATGTCATTTCACAATAAAAAAAAGCATTATTTATTATTCCAGAAAAAAAAAAGGTATAACATATTAAATATTTGCAAATGTGTTTGTGTGTAGTTAAGAATTTAATTGTTCGCTTGCTGCCAGGATAAACGATCATGATCACCAAGTTTTCTATATATTAAAAGTATGTTATATCTGCTCTTACTTGTTTATTTTTCTTACCTTGGTTTAAAGAAATGCCAGCCCAAGAAGAATACACCCAAGATTGCACATACACAGCCCATAACAATCCAAGCTAATCCCATAAAAGGATTTCTATCACCAAGGAACGAGGTTCCTGTAAGTACAATTGATTTTTTGCCTCCATATAGGCTTATATCATAATCTATCGTAGTTTTTTAATTTTGGTTCTTTATTTCTAGTTTAACTTACTTGTCGTGACATTGATCTGATATATTCCAGGTTCCAACACACCTTCCCTTAATGCACTATACAACTTTCTAAATGTGGGATACCAACTCGTCCTCATCCACACCTGAAAATGCTCATCCTCTTGTGGATGAAACATATTTTCTGGTGTGTAGCCATTTGGATATCTCTTTGCCCAGTTGGGTGGTGGAACAATTTTGGACAGATCCATCGTTGTTGTAGCCAGCCGCTTCTTGTCGGAGGGCCAAGCGATGCCTGTTTCATCAAAAGGGATCGTGGTCACCTCTTGATTACCGGGCGGAGCAACAAAGGTGACATTGTCAAAGGTATCTGTTTTTTTAATCCATAAACATCAAAAACACACAAGACACTTTTTTTTCTTACCATTAAACATTGAGTTGGCGATCAGTCCACAAGGATAGTAAATCTGTCCTTGCGGGTTCACATCTATCGGAGCACATGAAGCTTTAGCCTCAGCCTCACTGATGATGTCTCCATGAAGTTGATTATAACTAAGACTCTTCACGTATTTACGATGATTTTGATAAAAGTTGGTTAGTTTATAATAAAGATAAATCGGTGCTTTCAGTTGCATGGGAATACTGAATTGAATAGAACATGTGCCACCTATCAAGTCGTTGGCTGAAGGTGTATACCTATAACTGGGTGCATAGACAACTATATATAGAAAAAGGTTTGTTAGGCTCCATCTTTAATAAGCATCCTCCTGTTTACCTGTTGTATTTTCAGAAGTAAACTTGTATGAGAATAAGTCAGGCGTTAGGTATTGAAATGAGTTGTTTTGCTTGTGACAATCGGTATAATCAATCACAATTTCATTCACCTATTGTGTGTTAGTGCTTGCTTGTATTTTTTATCAATCTCTTACTGTATCGCTTTCATATAAAAAAAGGCCACCAAGAGGGGCAAAGATGATACCAGCGGCAAGTAGTGTTGGTAAAACTGTCTTGGGCGTTAAAAGTGGTTGCCAAGCCTTGAGTCTTTGTTGCTTAAATGCAGTATCTATAAGCCCCACAAATGTTCATTAATTGTTAATGCTTTCTTTTTAACAGCAACAACATTACTTGCAGGCTTTCTACTCTTTGTTTCTGCCATGAGATGATGAACAAGAGAAAAAAAGAAATAAAAAAGAGGAGAATATAAAATGCTTTAAAGTTGTGTGACTCTACTCTTTCTTTTTGACTCTGTAATGTTGGAATCAATACCAGGAAAAGTATTTGTTGTCGGTGTGGTATGCCTCATCTGCTTCATTGCTTACTCATCGCAACTATGTATATTTATACCTGTTTACGAAACAAGCGAGAGTATCCTGCTATTGGTTCCATTTAATATTTTGGTGCTATTTGTATTTTACAACTATTATTTGGCTGTAACAACTGATCCTGGCAAGATTCCGACGAATTGGGTAAATTATAAACATCATGTCTATCTATTTTCTCTATACCAACGCTCATGAAGGAGCCTCCTTCTTCTTTAATAGCACCTGTAATAGCTACAGAAGGCATTACAGGTCCAAGATATTGCAAAACATGCAGGACGTATAAACCTCCTAGGAGTCATCATTGTAGATACTGTAAGCGATGTGTGCTCAAGATGGATCATCACTGTCCATGGATTAATAACTGTGTGGGGCATGAAAACTATGGCCATTTTTTTCGGTTTATCATCTATGTGGATTTAGCTTGTGCTTATGTCATTACCTTACTAATAGGTAGAGTAAGGGCTATTATGGACGCGATCAGACATTTTCAAGCAAGTATATTGTATGTGTCTAGACAAAAAGGGATGTATTAACATGATCATAGTTTGATGCTGAGCCAAATACGTTTGTGATTGTGTTTATGGTTGCCAATTTTGTATTAGCCTTTGTTGTCTTATTCGCAGTGGGTATCTTGTCTGGGTATCAATTTTATTGTTTATTGAGGAACCAAACTAATATTGAAGCATGGGAAAGGGGAAAGGTAGAGACATTGGTAAGAAGAGGCAAGATTCTACCTGTGAGTAAATAGAGAACAAAATAATATAAATGACAAACTAATAAACATGTTTATAGATAAACTATCCATTTGACATTGGAATCTACAAAAACATCTGTCAAGTCTTGGGTCCTAACCCTCTCCTTTGGCTTTGGCCACAAAGAGCCGTCGGAGATGGTCTTTCCTTTCCCGTCGTTTCAGGCACAGATCCTCGATTACCTTACTATTGGCCGCCTCGAGACCCAGATGATTTACGGCCGTCGATCTTTTCGTCTAAATACAGAAGACAGCAAGAAGCTAGGAAATTACTAGCCAAAAATCCAGATGCTAATGTAGATGATGAATCGGAAGGTTATTATGACTCAGGAAGCTTTATATCTGAAAGTGACGAGTATGATGAAGAAGTAGGCATGAAGAACTTAACTGGCTTCTATGACATTTCGGCCACTTCTCCTGCACATGAACATAGTGATGAAGAAAAACCCCTAGCTTATTTTGCTAGGAAAATACATGGTAATCCTGAAGAAAAAAAGCAAGATTGATAACCTAAATAAATGATACCTTTTTTATATGATGTACACCCTTTTGTCGTCAAAATGATACTGCAAGAAATTTGCAGTCCCCCTTGTGCATTATTGCTAATCAAAGTTTTTACAAATACCCAAATTACAATTGATACAAACATTTTACTATGCAAAATATACAAATAAGTCGCGATAATTAAGCTTTTATAGCAAATAGGGTCATTACACCTGTGCACAAGAAACCCATTACAGCATATAGTCAAGCCCTTCAACAGAGACTTTTGCTTCCATCACTTTAAAAACGAAACGGAAGCAGTAACTTTTTTTTTTTGGCTGTATGCAATGCAAAGTAGGGTTATCTGTCGCTCTCTGAGTACAATTGTTATACGACTTACATCAAGTAGAGGACAGACTCACAATCTATGTAACATATATTTTGCATGAAGAAGCAATTGCAATCTTTCATTACAAAGAAAAAAAGAAAAAAAAAGTAATTAGAACCTCACTTTTTTTCTCATACTATAGCAATTGAGGGGAACACAAAGAACATTGGAATCTTTTAGACACAGTATGATTTGTATATGATTTATGCTTACAGATCCATAATTCATAGTGAGAAGCTGTGAGTGATCTATTTGAAACGAAGCAGGCAGGAGATTGACTCTGCAATAGAAAACACTCAAACTCAACTGAATAATCTTTGTAGAAAAAAAGATGGAAATTATTCGCACACAATATAGGATCAATATAAATTGTAGATGAACTGATAAGCAATCAATCAAAATGAACCAAGAGTCAATTATAACATTGTCATATTATCACGTAAACACATACACTAGTTAAAAGATATACTTGGACAAGATGTTGTTATTGTGAATACTGACCCCAGATGACTTTATATCTACAAGGTTTTTTAGTCTCTTACTTTAATGATCTTTAACAGTAACACAAGACTTTATGTGTCCATAGTAACAAATTCTGCTTCAACAGAATATTTGACAAATTTTCATGTTCCCACAACAGGAAATTCACACATCTCTTATCAATAATTTCTATAAAAGGAAATTGCAGTCTCTCTTTATCTTCAATCCATCTCTCTTTTTTTTCTTTCTTTCTTTCTTTCATTCTTTCATGCTTTTTCTACGCAATTCTTTTATTCGAATCCATAAACGCTCTTTTCACGACTGCCCCATCAATTCTATTCAATCATTGCGATTATTACTTATTGGTAGCCCCGTAAGGAGCACATGATTAACCCCACATATTTCGATATGCTCATTTTTCAACAGGGCTCCGGTAAGGGTACGCAATCATCAAGACTTGTCAAGAATTTTGGCGTCACTCATTTATCAAGTGGCGACTTACTTCGTAAAAATATTAGAGAAGGAACATGGGTGGGTCAACAAGCAAAACAATACGTGACCGATGGGAAATTAGTCCCTGACGGGCTACTGATCTCTCTTGTAAATAAGGAACTACTTCATATTGGCGCTACTGTTTGTGTTTTATGTGTATTTTTTTTTTCTGGCTTGCTTATTTTTTTTTTTTATAGAATTGGCTTTTGGATGGATTTCCGAGAACAATTGAACAAGCAAAGCAGTTGGATACTTCTCTACATCAATTGATGCAGCCTTTGAACTTAGTTATTCATTTACAAGTACCGGAAGAAGTCATTTTACAAAGAATCATGGGTAAGAGAGAAAGGGAAAAAAAAGATTCGCAGCTCATGTGTGTATATAGATCGATGGGTTCATATACCTTCCGGTAGAGTCTACAATTTATCCTATAACCCGCCTCGTGTACCCGGATTGGATGATATCACAGGAGAACCACTCTCGAAACGACCTGATGATAATCCAGAAGTATTTAAAGTACGCTTGGACCAACATCATCGCATGTCAAGACCCTTACTGGACCATTACAAGGATATTGTTGTGAATGTCAAAGGAAATACAAGCGATGAGATATATCCTCAAATTGAAAGGGAAATTGTAAATAGATTAGGTATTTTGCCTGGACATGTCCCTGATGTCTCGCCTATTTCTGTATTGAAAAAGGAAAAAGTGTATAAACAAGAGAAAGAAGAGCATCAAGTGAGCAACGTCTAGAATTAGAATTTGCGCACCCCGTGTCTATGTATATACATATACATATATATATATATATATATATCTTATAAATAAAACAGAATAATGGGATTATCATGATATATATGTGTGTATTGGATGTATAATGTACAAAACAATGATTATATAGTAGTATGTAAATTATGAAGCAGTAATGCGTCGGTTGCTATCAATGATGACTTGGTCGCCATCTACTTCTTCCAAGTCAGGCATAACAGATGCTTTGAGTAGACAAGGAAGACAACAGCCAGAGCAGCATAAAAGAAAAGACTACAATAACAACAATGAGTGATAAGCATAGATGGTGAATGAATAGCTTACAAAGATAATAAATAGCGGAACAAATACATGCGACATGCGAACAAATACATATCCATCCAGTCGCCTTGCCACCAGTCCGACAAGAGCATAGACTAAGACACAGATGATAACAAAGAGAATCATACCAAACATAACTGTGATCTTTCCTTGATGTGCAATCTCAGGTTGTGGCAGTCTTGAGTATCTATAATACCTGTAAATAAGTTCCAAACCATACTTTAAGCCCACAAGATAAAAGGGAATAAACACAATGGCCCAAGAACAATGAATTATTTCGTCAATACGTAAGGCGATCAGAGTCAAGGCACAGAGTCTCAAGATGGATAACCAATACTGTTGGAACAGATAATAGGGAATTTGCTTTTGTTCTTGCACTGATACAATGGCAACATAACCAATTATTGAGTTCATCGTGATATGAATCAACTGGATCCCCTCAAAGACAAAATACGGTATGAATACTTGACATGCAGTCCAGCTGCTTAGAACCTGGTCTAATTTAAGCACAATGAATATTTGAAAGAGGAGTAAAAGGGCGAAATTGATAATCCAGACGCCACGTTGCACCACTTTGGCTTGTTTTTCAAACCTCTTTTTCTTTCCAGCCTCATCTTCTTCCTGCATCTTTTCATCTTTGCCTTGTTCCTTTTGGCTGGAAATAATAAATCGTACGAGATGATAAAAAGTGATGATATCGATGATCCACAGTGGTATCCAAACTACTCTCCATGGCCACAGTACAAGTTCATCAATACGAATAGTCAAAAAGATGAGAAATAGAATGAATAATGTAAATAAAAATGAAATGAAAAAGAGAATGGTGCATAGCATTGATTCAACTTGAGGATCAAATAGTGGATTCATGACTGTACCCATCATTTGTAAACCGAGTTCTCCATATCGATCGTACACTCTACGCTTTTGATCGTCTCCGAGTACTTCATAAGCATAACTGATTTCTTTAAACTGGTGACCTAATCAGTTACTTTTTTTGTTTCTTTTCTTTAAACCTACTTTATCTGCACTATTTGGGTTTTTATCTGGATGGTATTTTAAAGCTAATTTTCGATATGCCTAGAAAAGAAATAAATAAAAGTGATATTATAGTAATCTGCTTATTACTTTTTTAATTTCTTCTGGAGTGGCAGCCTTTTGTATGCCAAGCACTTGATACAAGTTATTATTACTGCTATGACTTTCCATAAAGAAAGAAAGAAAAGGGAAAAGGGAACAGAGAGAAAATTTATTTTTGACACTTTTATTCTCAGACAAGTAGGAGAAAAACAAAGAATATCATTTTTGGTTATCCCTCTTTCTCCTCCTTTTTTTTTAATCCACAATAAGCTTTTGTTCCAATACAAAAAATTCTTGGTAAAATACCTACAAAAGGATGCATTAATCTCCCCCTGTTTCATCTTACATATTTCATGTTACCCGTAAAAGATCAATGCCATGTTTCACGTCATCAGTACCACCTGTTTCACGAATAGAATGCATACTTAGTTGAGGATTACCAACATCAACCGTACGAAGGCCAAGTTTAGCACTGAGCATAGGGCCAATAGTAGATCCACAAGGTGAGTCATTGCGTACGACGAATTCCTATTTGAAATAAACGGGGTTAATATACACAGTGCAATGTTGAAAGTTTTCTTTTTACTTGAATAGGAATATTATGCTTCTTGGCCAACTCCTTCAGTACCAAGCTAGTAACTGCAGTAGTGGCATAGCGTTGATTAGCATTGACTTTGATAACAGTGCCCTTGTGCATTTCAGGACGATGGTTTTCTTCATGTTTTTCCGAATAGTTGGGATGAATGGCATGAGCCATATCAGCACTGACAAGGATACTCTTGTGGATCGCTTCTTCAAATGCGGTGCTAGATATCTCCTTGGTCGCATGAATCACTTCTGTATTGGCGAGTCTTTGTAAGGTGACAGGTAACAGATTAGAGTCAGCTCCATGTGCAGTTTGAGATCCAATTTCTTCATTGTCAAATAGGGCAGCAATGCGAATATTCGTGTCATTGTCAATACCCTGTGCAGCAATCAAGGCCTTGATCGCACAGAATGACATTTCCAAGTTGTCAAGGCGGGGAGAAAAGATGAATTCGTTGCATGCACCTCCAATAGTTGATTTCTGTGTGTCATAGACAGCAAGTTCAAAATCGCGGATTTGAGAAGCTATTATGTGGTTTTGGTTATGAAAAATGCTTATTATTAAAAAAAACTTACGTTCAACATTCATTTCTTGGGAAAGAATACGGATCAATAAAGGGTGATGGCTGGCGTCAGCCTCGACGGTATCATCAGCAGTATTGCCTGTCAATTGACTAATATGAGGTTATTTTTCAATGGTTATAATAACAGTTCTTTTTTTTTTACGCTTTCGTGGCTGTAGCAAGAATGGGCGCTAATTGAACTTCTTTGTTGAATGTAAACTAGAGTATAGTATTTAGTAAAGAGGAATTCCTTATTTTTCTCATTTGTATATATATATGTATTACTCCATCATTAGCAGTACGATCCAAATGGATAGCAAGAGTAGGGATACGTAAAATAGGTCTATTGGACAACAAATGTCAGAGTACTTTTTTTCTCTTTTAAAAAAGTACTACCTATCGATTTTAACCAATGTGTGCTTAAAGGTACCATCTTTTTGCTCCACAAGGACACGGCCAGCCACACTCAAATCTCTATCAAACCAAGAGTGCCTAAAAAACATTGATTAGATTACTTTGTAATTACTTCGATTGACACTGTTACCAGATACCACCACCATAAAGTTGAACACCTACTTCAAGATAACCGGACTTTTCTTTCTTGGATATAGGTTTCAACTACATCAGTCAGGTTAGTTAAATGGCGTGTTATCAAGTTATATCATTTACCTTCAAACAAGGCGAGTCCGTATGCGCACCTACAATGGAGAATCCATTGCCGGGATTGTACTGGCCACCGACAACAAAGGCAACAATAGCAGAACCATTTCGTGTGAAGAAATACTTACCACGACGTTCAAGCTTCCAGCTATCACGTTCCTTGATTTCCTTAAATCCTGCTTCAAGCAAGAGTTTGGCAGCTTCGTAAGTTGCATGAAAAGGTGAAGGTGAATTATTAACGAATTTGATAAATTCTTGAGCTGAAGAACGTGTGAGTTTTTCTTTTTATTCTTTTTCAAATAGTCAGCTTACCTTCTTTGGGAATTTGGAGGTCGTTCGACTTAAAAGAGAGACAAATGCAATGTTCATTATCTTGTAATTTGTAAGTCTTGCTTCTGGACTTACCATTTTATCTAAAGAAGGAAAAAAAAGAAAAAAAAGGAAATACGCTCAGGGGAGAGCCATTTTGCTTAACCTAAAATGAGACCTGAATTTTAAATGACTAGGAACTTTGGACTTTGGTTGTTTTTATATGCAGCTTTATTGTTATTAATAAAAATATCTTTGTTAAAAATAGGCTACTACATACTTAAAGAGTTTGATTTAAGGATATATATTTAAGTTAACTGCAGTGAAAAACTCGAGAGAGAAAGAATGGGAAAATGCCTAAATTGTCTTGTGATAAGGTAAATGAACTACGAGTCCCAAAGTTGAGACACAAACAGATGCAATTAGTAAAACAGCCAACTATATGAAATAATTCCACTTACAACATATCAGATATTTTATTGTTTTTGTTAAATAATGAGCACAATTTAATATACAGTGAGTTAAAAAACCGTTCCAGTGTTTTCCTACTTTGGGGTTTTTCGTGTGTAGCTCACTTTTTGGTTACGTTGCCCTTACATAGCTTATGCTCGACGAAAGCTCTGATTATTCTCTACGAAACTCGTAGTCTTTTTTCTCTTGCGATCACTTTGTCTAAGAGACATAGCTCTTCAAATATTACTGGTACACTGACACGGTTTTTTAAGTACCTCCTGCAATTTCGAAAAAATGCGTAACCCTACTGCTATTCTTAATTATTTGTAATAATTAAACACCAATCTAATTAAATAGCCCCTTTTTAACATATATGCAAAGTTCCATAAGTATATAAGCGCATTGACACGTTTTTCTTTCTACTCTCTTTCCTTGTACCTTTATACAAAAAATTCAGTTTAAATGACACGTTCTCTACCTCAAGATTTACAAAGCAACCTTCGTTCTCTTTTGCTTGAATCCGACATGTCATTTGAAGAAATTGCTCAGCGTTTACATATATCTAAATCCACTGTTTCGCGCTATTGTGATACATGGGGTATTGTGCGTCCAGTTAATCTTGGTGGAAGACCTGCTGTTTTAAGCGAGACTAGCAAGTCATTGATGAAGAGAATGGTTGTTACTGGTGAACTCAAGACTGGTGTGGAGGTACATCAGCATTTCATGTCCCTATATCCCAATTTAACCTATTTTACTGTCTTGAATGCACTGAAGACTATGGGGTTCAAAGCCCACCCAAAGAAAAAGGTACCATTCTTGTCCAAGAAACACAGAGAAGAGCGTCTAATTTGGGCTTTGGCGCATAGGAGCTGGACTATACATGACTGGCGAAAGGTAGTCTTCTCTGATGAGTCAAAAATCAACGTCTGGGGCTCAGATGGTATCGAATATTACTGGAGTTTACCTACAAGTGAGCTGCAGCCGCACCACGTCATACCTACTGTTAAGCATGGAGGTGGAAGCTTGATGGTTTGGGGTTGTATGACGGCACATGGAATAGGGTATATTTGCGAGGTATACGATGGTAGGATGAACGCTGAAGACTACGTCCGAATACTTGATGGAGATTTAACGGACACCCTAAATTACTACAATTTACGTAATGAGGATTTCATATTTCAGCATGACAATGAACCAAAACATACAGCAAAAGTAACCAAAAAGTATCTACACGAACAAAAGAAATATACAGTTCTTCCCTGGCCAGCACAATCTCCAGATCTCAACCTCATTGAACACATCTGAAGACATTTGAAGTTGAAATTAGCACTGTATGAGCAGAGAGCTAGAGGTGTTCAGGAATTGTGGGAAAGAGTACAAATTGAATGGGATACGTTTGATGCTGATATATGCTGTAGATATATAGACAGTATGCCTGCAAGAGTGAAAGCTGTGATAGATGCGAAAGGTGGAATCACCAAATATTAATAAAAATTTAGGGTTTGAAAAACTGTTCCAGTGGACATTCCATTTTTTACATGCTGTGCATTTAGATCTAGTTGCTAATTTAAAGTACTGACTTCACCAAGACCTAAAGAAAAGGTTAAGCAATAATATATCACGAAAGGACACGTAAGCTATTTTTATCTCTTTATTTACTGTGATACAAGCAATTTTTTGAAAAACACTGGAACGGCATTTTAACCCACTGTATTATCAAAGAGAATTGAGGTATTGGTTGTTGTTGTTGTTGTTGTTAGTACTCGGTAATGGTAGAATAAAAGCAAAGAAGTGATGAGTCTCTGTTTTATCCTTTTATTAGAAGTGAGAGGAGGACCTCATAGCAAAAAGAAATTACCTTGTTTTAAAAGACGTCGGAGTACTAACTAAGGTACATGTAATTAAGTCAAATGTAAATCTCACACGTAAAGATTAGTATTAGACATGGTCAAATACGACATTACCCCCCACCAGTTTGAGATTACCTTTGAAAAACTTGATTTATACTGGGAGAATGAAGTAAATAGATGTCTACTAAAAGCATCATTAAATGAATGCAATTAGTGGGATTTTTTAAGTCTTTTACTGGATCGTGTGGGTGTAACAGAAGATGTGGCTTTGTTGCGCTTTAAAGAACGGTTTGATTTTGACTTTGGTTTTTTGTTCTTATTTTGCACATTTGGATTAACAACAGAAGAATCTGACGCTTCAACATCAGTTGACAAAGAAATGTCTGACATTGAGTCGATGAGTTTGGAAATCGTGCCAGCTGGAGTGGTTTTT
>NW_019671940.1:0-934 GCF_002708625.1 Rhizopus microsporus ATCC 52813 | reverse complement strand
ACAACTTCATCTCTTGATATCAGTTTTAATTCAGCTGTGGTATAATTACGAGGCATAATAACACCTGTTTCATCACGTAGGACATACGCGTTACCTTGGTTTTTACGGACAACTGTATATGGACCTTCATAAACAGCGTCAAGTTGACCAGCTTTTTCTTTAATACGAACCATGACATGACTGCCAGGTGTATATTCAGCTAAACGATGTGTATTGTCAAATTTAGCTTTCTCAATTTCCATTTGTTCTTTGGTCTTGGCTTCAATTGCAGGAAATACAACATCGGCCAGGTAATCAATGCGCTTTAGTAATTCTTCATGCGACATGGGTGGTTTGTTTTTATCATTTTTAGATTCATTTTTGGAAGAACGAAAACCATGAGGATCATTCATCCGACGAGCGAACATGAGGGAAAAGGGAGTAGAGTTTAGACGTTTACTAATCTGGTTATTCAAAGCTAGTTGAACAGCCGGTAGATACATGTGCCAGTTTACGCCTGTCCCGTTAGTGGCTTTAGCAAGTAGCTTTTTTACAGATTGAACATAGCGCTCACTTAGACCGTTTGCAGAAGGATGCAAAGGAGTAATGAAACGATGATCAATATCCATCGCATCAGTCAATTCTTTCATAAGGGAATTAGAAAATTCTCGACCATTATCAGATTGCTGTGATGTAATGGTTTATAAGACACAAGACAAAGACAAAAGAAGTACTCTTTGAGACTAATCTTTATTCTGAGATAAAGACCGAAGGAACATACAATTAAATAAAGGATCTACTATTTATAGTTGCTATCAAATGGCTGGTAAGCCACTATTCTAAGCGTGGATTATAATTACTGAGTGTTTTGCCAAGTACAAAGGTAAGAGACAAAAACTAATAAGATGAGAAGAGGATAGGAAAAGGACAATAAGTCAGTGAGACTGAAATATAT
>NW_019671939.1:252479-295255 GCF_002708625.1 Rhizopus microsporus ATCC 52813 | reverse complement strand
AGAAGGACTACGGGGACGCAAAGCAAACACGTAGTCCTGAACCACCTCCTACATAAATGGCTTTAATTGTGATAGCATCAAAGATCTCCGAGCACAGCTTCTCAAGGTACAGGATTGGGAACATGATTACGATCCAAAAAATATCATGACTTTGATTGGGTCAAACATACTGTATTTTCATTTGTGAGACTTTATGAGTCAAGAAACCTAAACAAGATCCAAAAAGAAGCCTGGTACAATAGTCATGTTTGGTCGCTTATTGATACCATATTCGATGATATAAAAACGCTACAGGTTATTCGGTAAATAAAACAAAAAGATCGGCACGGACAGCTGTATATTAATTTTATTGTTTCGTAGCGGCGAAGCAGCAAATGCTGCAAGTACTAGAAGAAAAAATATTGATAGAGTAATTGGATCTAAAGATATTATCGCAAGAGCTTTTACTGGTTATAAATGTGATCTAATTGTAAGAGAAGAAAAAGCCGAGCATGAATATGCAGATGAATATGGAGTTGGTGAAACTGCTGTACATAACCTAAACACTAAGACAGTCGAAGAAAAGGGGATAAAACTGCCAAAGGTGATAAAAGATATGTTAGATAAATTGACTACAAGTAATCAAAACGAGTCTAAAGGCCTCTCAGTATTTGGAGTTCAAACTGCAGGTCTATCTATAACACTATTAGCTGCTGACAGACCAACTCCTTACATTACAAGAATAATAAAAATCAAAGACCTGTCTATATCAAGCGACGAATCCCACTTTACTAGAAGCATTTTACCGTTGATAGTTTTAATATGGCAATTTAAACAGCAAATATTAAAAGTGAAAGAACAAGTATTATCCACTCAGAAACGTAATTACCCAAAGGACACCAGCGAATGGTTAAATGCCTGTTTAAATTATGATGATGTAGCCGTTATGCCTGTCACCTCGACTTCAACTGAATACGTGAATAAAAGAAGAAAGGTTGACTCTTGAATCAACTGCTTATCTTGGATAATTTGTGAGAATACATGCTATACCTCACTGTCTGAAGTCAACTTATGCAATGTTTTTATCGGAATTCTCAAATATCTGTTTATGAACTTATATTTCAAGTAAATCAGTTTTGACAGACTACTAATAAAATTTCTTTTGTACGCTGTTTTTAGGACTTGCTTTGACAGTTTTTGAGCATCAGTGACATTAAACTGATATAAATAAAGGCTGCTACATCTTTCTCTTGTCTTAATAAACTCATATATATAAGTATAATTTACATAAATGAAAAAGTCGGTTCCAAAGTAAGTCCCAAAAAAGTACGAAGGGGCAATTTCAGAAGGTTCCACCAAAAAGATCAATGGTTCTGCTCACGTTAGGACGCTTCTATTTATTAAATGTGTGAGAACCATGAGAGCCATAATGAGAGCCATGGGAGCCATAATGAGAGAGTTGATACTTACGACGTCCCAGATGAGTCCATGCACTGTTTTAATGCCTTGGACGACATTCCTGAGTACGAACCCATGGAAGTTGAGAATATAAAAGATTTGTACGAAACTACAGAATTTGAATGACATCACTGGTATAAATGAGAGGCTGCCTGAACTAGAAGTGAAGAAACTTTTGGATTTGAAGAGCTATCAGGCATATCACCAGACACTGAAGAACAATCAGTCAGAAGCAGAAGCTCAAGGCACTGTAGAAATTGAGAATGGCTTGAAGCAACGCAAGAAGAAAGCCCCAGCAAAGGTCCGAGGAGCGTATATATCTTATTCACCTGAACAAGCACAAGAGCTTCTTGGAAACGCTTGCCTGGCGGTACGAAGCAACGAGTAAGTTGGGAGAGAAAACTCAGGCCTCGTCATACCGATTTTCTGTATGAGTTTTATGGTAAGACTCCACAAGCTGTGCTTTGACAGGCAAGAGATGCGTTGCTTGAAGCTTTTCACGAAATTGGTTCGATTACATTATCAGCTCTTCATAGACATCTCATCCTACATGCCTATTTAACTCTTGAGAAGCTGGAACCAATTGTATCTTCTAGAACGGCTCTTAGTAATCTTAAGCCGCGTAGAAATAAGTTTCTTGAGTGGAAAAATGATGAAAACATGAACTGGCACGAAAACTTGCATTTTCATTGATGAGGCAGGTTTTAACATGTATATTCGTAGAAATTTCGGTAGATCAAAGAGAGGAGTGCTCGTAATGAACATTTCCTGGAGTTTTTGGTTGGTAACATGGATATTTTGGATCAATTTGACATGAAGGGGCGCTATCTTGTTATGGACAACGCTGCCATCCATAAAGTTACTGAGGTTTAGAGTCTGATCGAATCACCATGTTTGAACCCTATTGGGTTGTTCTGGTCCAAAGTCAAGGATGGCATTAGGAGAGATTGCCTGACTGTAGATGACAATCTGAGTGCTAGAATCATTGAATCAACCAAAACCATATCTGTTGATGACTGTGTAAATTGAATAAGCCATTCGTATTCATTTTTCGATAGATATCTGGCTCTTGATCCAATGCTCTGAGAATACAAAGTAGAAAATCTATCCGCATAATAAAAATCGCTGTACGCAAAATAAAAACAACTATCCGCAAACCTATAGTCAAAAACCAATATACATGTAATTGATTATTTCAGGACAATAAACACACATGCATATCAAAAAGAAGAAAGAAGAGATGAAGATCGCTGTGTTGAATGACTCATGAGTACCCTCCAGCTTATCTTTTTGTTAAATGTCACACAGTTTCAATAAAAATACTATCTCCTGTCATATTTGATAGATATTTTTATGATCGTATCGTTGTATCATCAATTTGTGTAAAAACGAGGATGTTCAATTAGGCTTAAAAGGCATCTACAAGAATGGCGTCAAAACTCAGCCGAATCCCACAGAGGAATCTATGCCAACCAATCAATGATCACAATTAAGTCCACGAGCAGTGAAATTGTCTTAATCATGGTAACCGTACCCCCTCTCTTTTCTTTCTACTGACTTTTGCAGGTGGATTTGCGTTGAACGAAATAAAAATCGACGCTGACGGCAAAATAATTTTGCGCTGTGCTAAGAGATAATCTTTACGTTACTCTAAATATGAATTTGGCATTGATCGGTCATAATAGTTGCGCCAAGGATATGTCTTATTCAATACAGAATTTAGTAATCACGATGAATGACTTTGGCGTGCGTATGACTGACAGCGAATTTATATCGGATGACGATGTCAACTCTTTGTCTGAAGATTCTTTCCTTTCTCAAACAAAGTCCTTTTCTTCTGTATATACTACAGTCTTTTAATCCCCTAGATCTTCAGATCCCATACAAAAAAAGACAATACATTTGGTGAGATGGTTAAACTCATTCGGCTAGGATATTTATTTTAAACTTGATTTAGTTATTTGTAAGAGATAAAGATACTGTATTTTTATTAAAAGCAAGCTCACTTTCCAAGTATACAATAGCTTGATTGTCAGCTTGAATTGTTCATCGATTTCATGCAGACTTGTTGGAATGAATATATCCCCAAGCTTCTTCGCGATGAATACATTGTCTTCTTTTACAATGACATTAATGCATCCATTTCTACCAACCCAATCGGAATACATCAAGATAAGAGGATTTCAATTGCTATCGTTTTCTTCATGAGGAAACCTAAGTAATGCTTCTAAAATGGAGGCGTTTACTCTCAAGTTTTTGCTTTCTTGCCTTCTTGCGACAGAAGGGCTTACATTCTCTGCTTTCTACTCGCAAGAAGAGACATTTGTTTTGAATGAAGATAGCAAAAGATCAATCCTGCGTCCCATGTGTTGTATTCAGCTTTAGTTATAATTTAAAAAGACAGTTAAGTCGATGGCTTGCGAATTAGATTATTAAGAAGAGCTAAATATTATTAAGTTTGTGCGAGAGTTTACTTGGGTAGAGAGTCTATGACTGCTGTTTATATTATTGTTGTCACTGACATTATTTATGCTTATATTGTTGTTATACTAGTAGGTACTATAGTTATTATTATTATAAGTTATTCTTATCAGATGCGATAGAGGGATGTAAAGTAGAATGCATGCTCTACTGTAAGATTATACTCGAGTTATTATAATGATTATCTCATCAAACGCGTCACCGTGATGTTATGCTCGAATCCAATGCTTCATTACTAGCGTATGCCTCCTCATTCTCTTCACGCGCATTTTTGGATTCAGCACATGCTTGTTTCCTCAGCTTGCACTTGTATTTACTTCCACGAAACACAACCTTCAAAATACTGTAACAGCCTTCCATACATTCTAGCTCACTTTCGTTCCCATTCAAATAGTATATGATGCTTTGTATCCTGTAATAGCGGTTTAGTCACTTAACTTTAGTAAAATAAAATAAAATCATACTTACAAAGTTTCTAAAATTTCAATAATATATAATTCTTCACAATCTAACTCCTTTTTTCTGTACTCATGCCTTTTTTCACTCAAGTATATCAAAGCTTCATGTTCGGGTTGTCTTTCATGGTCTGATTTTTGACCTTCATTCTTCAATATCTGCAAAGCAAATCGGTGGATGATTCTCAGTTGACTAGGTCTATTTTGCGCTACTTACCCTCATAACATTGGTATATATTTCGTTACTTCCTTGTGTTAAATTATATATGGGATATGATAGCTTTTCGAGTTCAGACCAGCGCGCATCTGGGAACGCACTTTTGCAGTACTGTGACATCCAATCGTGAATTAGATCAACAATTCCTGATAACGAAATACTGTATGGAAAGTAGTTTAATTTAAAGCATTATTTAATTTGACAGAAAAAAATTATATTACCGTAAAGTTTGACCAAGGACTTCATCGTTATCCACCCAGTTTTGTAAAATAGAAATAGAAAGATGGCTCAAATTGTCAAAAAAAAATGTCGTGGATCTTAGTGATGGTTTTCTTCTCTTCTATAGCTAATTAATACCACAATGAGTGTTTCCTTCTATTTGGAAGATGGCTTAGGAAGCAATGTTGATGAATTTGGGAATGAAGATCCTTAAAAGCTGGAAGAATAAGTTCTTATAGCACTTACATAGCTCTAAGGGCTAAATTAGTAGATAGTGAGGTATTGTAAGAGTGCGAAGAAGAGATGCGGAAGAGTGTTGATAGGCAACCATCTGGCTCAAACCAAAAAAAAAAAAAATTAAAAGGCAATCGCATCAGTAACGAGACTAAAGCTCATGCTGTTCACTTAATTAATATTCATCCTAGAAACAGTGCATAGCTGTGGCCTTAAAGCTCAAGTTAGAGCCTAGAACTATAAAGAGATGGTGCAGGGCTTGAAAAGAGGATGCGAACTCATTGTTCAAGACTATAGGCCGCCCAAGAATTATTGAGCCTGAAGGAGAACTAGCAGGGGCGACCAAAAGTTTAGTGTCTGACTTCTATTACAAGTATCCCACTGCCACCATAGATCAGTTGATAGATCAGATGACTAGTAGTTTTAAGAGCTAAACATTTCAAAAAGAACACTCTACCTTTATATGACTGACTCCAGAAAGAATTCAAGCGAGAAAGCATTGGATGGAAATGGTGAAAGAGCTGGACGTTGACTATATGAGCTACTGCTTTTTATCGATAAGTCAGGATTCAATTCAAATTTGAGAAGGACTCAAGGCTGGGCACCAAAAGGGGGAGGGGGCTGCCAAAGTCAAAGTATTAATTATGAGAGCCAATTCAATTTCTATTCTGGGAGCCACCTCTGCTAAAGGTTTCGTAGCTTGAGAAAGCCCATGCCATTTTCAAAGGAAAGAAAGTTAGCCGGTGGCAGAAAACAGCAAACAAAAGGTACGGTAACCAATCACTATGTCAATTTTATTAAAGGCATTCTTGCTGAGATGGACAAGCTTCCTGAAAAGAAAGGACATTGTCTGATCATGGATAATGCACCCATACATACAGGCAAAATAATTGGTGCGATGATCAAAGAGCGCGGTTACAAGTGCATTTACTTGCCGCCTTACTCTCCAGAACTCAATCCAACAGAAGAATTTTGGTTTGTTGTTAAGAGTAGTGTAAAAAGAGAGTTTATACATAGAAAAGGTATTGTTCCTCAAATAATTGCAAAGGCCAGTCATCTTTGAAGTGTTTGTACGCTATTCCGTTAAATGTTTTGATGACTGCCTTGCAGACCATCCTATTTAATAAACAGTTAAATACAATATGCGACATATTTTTTTTTTAGAAGCGACGCTCTTTTCTAAAAGCATACGACCCCGTTTTTTTTTAAAAGTGCACAAAAGGTGTATATCAGAAGTTAGACTAATTCTACGGGCGCCACCTCTATCCATTACCTATGATACCTTCCAACAAAACCTTTGAATGTGTGGTGCTTCGCTAAACATAACTTTATAAAGTTACCGACTTGTTTTGTTTCTTTTCAAGAAGAAGAAGAAATAAAAAGAAATATTGTTATTTATTATTTATTCTAATTTTATGTTGTCAGTTCGATCAAAAAAGACCACTTATAATAAATTCGTACATACATTATTTAGCCTATTTTCTGACGCATGCAGCGTTCATCTTTGACATATGTGACACGTATGTTTCAGACAGATAGCTAGTGTCGGGGAAGACATTGAGTGTTGGCACGGAAACAAAACAAAAACTACTTGGTGAGCCCCCTCCCTCACATTCTAGTGAGCCCCTCCCCTTCATATTCTGGTGAAACAATACTCCTGGTTTTTTTTTTGCCACAGTTGTCTAGAAGGAGCCTCCCAAATGAATAGACTTTCTTTTTTTTTTTTTTTTGGCTCACAATAAGCCTATTGATTTTACTTGCCTTATTATTGATAAATGATTATCACTTTAAAGACCCCTTTCTTCGTTTAGACACCGCTGAAAGAATGATAGTGAATGCCTAATCCAACTCTCGTAGTCTTTTCGTTTTTACTTTTCCAACCGATTGATAAATACGATCCTTCGGTCGATCATCAGCTTTTAATGGCGTTTTTCTAATATCCGCCTTCACTTTTGACCAAAACTCCTCGATTGGATTTAAAAAGGGTGAACAGGATGGTAAGTACAGGCATTTGTAGCTTCTTTCTTTAATCACTCTTCTAATCACTTTGGGCTTATGAATAGGTGCATTATCCATAACAATATAATGGCCCTTCGTGCTATTTTTATCCATGACATCCATGACATTGGATAAGTACGATAGATAATGCTCAATTTTGGTTCCAACTTTACCATTTACCTTTACTTCCCTACCATCAGCCTTTCTTTTTTTCGCTGAGGTTACTTCTGGTTTTTTAACTGATATGTCTATGGTGCCAGCTTGAGATATTGCAGCTAAAATTGTAAATGTAACACCTTTTGCAGATTTACCTTTTAAAGAACGTCCAAATTTTCTCTGAGTATGCAGGTTAAAACCGGCTTCATCAATGAAAACACAACTTTTAGCAAAATACAAGCCTTCCATACTCTGGAATTGCTCAATAGTAGCTTTATACAAAGCGATTACTCTGTCAGAATTTTCTCCTACAGTTACTATATTTAGCACTGTTGTACCTGGATAAAAAAATAAAAATAAAAATTAGACAGTCAGACAATCTGAGCAAAGATAGTAATGAGACAAAGTGTGTGCGTGCGTTTGTGAGATAAAATAAGTGGTAGAGAAAGAAAGACAGAGGAGGTTAAATTGTATGTTATTTTTAGATACTTTTCTCTCTCTCTTTTTTTTCTTCTTCTTTCTTATAAATGAATCCAACATTTTTATCGAATAAAGGATATATTCATCAAACAAGCCATGCAAGTTCATCAGTTAGCTTGCATGATATAAGACCCAATCCTAGACAATATGATTCATATGAATCTGTCGTGAATAACGACTTACCGGAACCCATATTACCATGGATGAAATCAGAATCAAAGCAATCTTTAGGATCTCGTACTTCAGTAGATACAGCCAGTCTTCATGTGGTGAAAAGACAGTACCCGAATCCTTCGGTTAAAAAGAAACAAAGATGGTCTAAACACAAATGGTGGTTACTGTTTTCTAATACACTGGTAATCATCATCATCATCATCATAACCATAGCTCACATCTTTTTTTTTTTTTGGTAGCTGTTTTGTTATGGTCTCGGCATACTTTTACTAGCTCTATTAACATTTTTTAAATGTAAGAAAATGAAAAAGAAAAAAATACCAAGATGAATAGGAGATCAAACCTTCCCCTTCAATAGTTTATTTACGTGCGGACGTTGTCATTGTTGGCGAAAAATTGATTCTTAATTGTAAAAAATATGCAATCTAAAAAAATATATAATTAATCTTTATAAATAGTGATTCTTGCAACAGGTGCTATTTGTTTATTCACATCCCTTCTTGGTTACACTGGCATCATGTTGAATAATAGAGCCGTTTTGACATTTTACAATCTGCTATTATGGCCATGTTTTGGTATGATTGCTGCTATCGGATACACCGCTTACCGTAAGAACAAATGGAATCTAGAAGGCAAATTATCATACCAATGGCACTATCTACTGGATTCAGATGGAAGAGCTCGTATTCAGGCTAATGCAAGTATAATATATGTGTGTATATTATGATTCTAACATAAAAACAATAGCTTCACTGCTGTGGTTATAAATCATTCTCAGACTATCATGAAAGATCAAACAAATGTTTCCCTCGTACACTGTTACCTGGCTGCAAATTCAAGTATCAAACATTTACTAGAGAAGCTCTCAACATTACTTGGATCGTGGCGTTTTCGATGATACCTGTTCATTTATTTGTCATGTTTTGTGGACTTCTTTGCTCTAATCATATCAATCGTAAATTCGGTAAAGGTCTTCCTCCCAAGATTTACCGTCTGGATTATCAGGGCATTGTGGCTGGTACGCCAACAGGAAGTTCATTCAATTTGTACAGAGATGGTTTACAACAAAGACATATTTAGTACATCTTATTAAATAAAGATGTACGCACATGATTTTTTTTTTTTTTTTTGAAAAAAAGAATTTATTTTAGCTGCCAAAAAAATATAAAACTTTATGCTGATCCTGCAGTTTCATTAGCTAATCCTTCTTCCTTATTATTATTATTCTGTGTTGATACATTAGCAGATGCTTCAGCAGGGGTTTCCTTTTCTTTTTCTAATTCATCTTCCTTTTTCACTTCGCCTTCTTCCTTTTCATCCACTTCACCTTCCTCAGGTTCTTCTTCCTCCTTCTTTTCTTCCTTCTTTTCCTCTGGGCCTACAGGGACAAGTTCTTCCTTTTTCTCTTCCTTTGGTGAATGACTGGTTTCAGGCATTGACCTAGGCTTTTTATTATCTTCGTGTTCATGCTGTAAGCTTCGTTTTTGTCCAAGCTGAGGGTTGCCCATACTCAAGAGTGCATCAGCTGCACTCTCATCGTAATCTTCATCTACATTTGATTGTCTAAATGGCGCTCGCTTCCTCTTTTCATCTTCTTCATGACTCTTTTCATGTGTATCGGCTGCTTCCATCGGTCTTTGAGCAGGTGAACGCGATGGTTGTTGTTCGTAGCGGTAGTTTTCAATGCGTGGTGAAAGTCGATGGTCATAAGATTGAGCCTGTTGTGGTGTCACTGGATGTGAGCTGCGTGAGGATGGACGCGAGGTGTGAGGTAAATTGGGTGAACGCGCCATATCTTCTTTGTATCGCATCGACATGGGTGGCAAGTTACCATGTTGCTGTTGTTGTTGTTGTTGTTCGGACAAAATGGGGTTCATTTGAGATCTATCAGATGGAGTGGGTGCACGGCCGCCACCAATGTCAGCAATACGGACATCTTCACGTGCAACATGTGCAGGATATTGTCCATAAGGTCCAGAAGATCGACGATTGACACCCATTTGTTGTTGTTGATGCTGTTGCTGTTGCTGCTGCTGCTGCTGCTGCTGTTGTTGTTGTTGTTGTTGTTGTTGTTGTTGCTGCTGTTGTTGGACTGTCATTGGCTGTGGTGGGTGGCCAGGCATAGGAAGGTCTCTAGCAGGCCCGCTTTCGTGAGAACTCATGCCATGCTATAGAAAGTATATATAAAGTGAGAAAAATGGAAAAATGGCAAAAATATCAAACCTACACTGACGACAGGTAATTGAGGCGTTGCTACTCTTTCTTCAGGATGGCGTTGAGAGGGGTTAGAAGGAGCACCGCTGGCAGTATGATAAGCAGACATGCTCGAAGGAGGACCTGTGGGTGCAGATTGACTATAGGATACGCCATTGAGTGGTTGAGTGCTGTGTCCGCTTTGATATTGACTAGGATTGCTCACATCTTGTGGAACTGGTGCATTGCCAGGAGTACTAGAAAAGACAAATTTAGAAAACAAGCTATACTGTATATGGATAATGACTTACGATTGAGAAGTTTGAGTATTTTGTGACTTTCGCAGCAGTTCTAGTCTTTGCTTGATGTGAGGGTTCGTTGGGTCGAGCTCAGCAGCACGCTGATAAGCATCAAGGGCATCTTGAATTTGATTATTGCAGGATTCATACAGTGTACCCAAGTCGTACCATACTTCGCTGATATAAGGATTTAAACGAATAGCTCGACTATAGGCATCCAATGCATCGCGGTATTGATTGATTTGATAATACAAGACACCGATAGAACACCAGAATGTAGGATTACGTGCATCACGATAGACGGCTTGTTGGTATGCTTCATATGCCTTGTTGTAGTTTTGTTCGGCCATATAGCATCTACCGAGAAGGTACCAGGATTGGGCGTCATTGCTATCTGATTTAAGAGAGCGGGTTAGGAATTGGATGGCGAGTGTTTGATTGCAGAATGACGTATTTTGCTGATGATAGAGCCAGCCTAATTGCTGAAGCACTTTAGCGTGATCGGGATTTTCGGCCAACACACGCTCGTAAGCTTCCTTGGCATGTTCATACTAAAAGAAGTTTTAATGAATGAATGATTTTTTAATTCAGTATACGTTACCTCCTTTTGTTGTTCATAGACATGACCCGTTTGGAACCAGATATCAGACTCTGTCAAAGGTCTCGGTGGGTTGTGAAGGATATAACGGAAGCACTATAGCTTTAATATTAGATATGGAACTTTTGAAGATAAGAGGGAACTTTACTTGAAGTGAAAGGTCATATTTCTGTTGTTGCTTGTATATGATTCCTAATCTAAAGTAAATCTCATTTGCCTTTTCAAACTTTGGATCCATTTTCATCACAGCTGAAAAGGCTTCTTCTGCGTGTTCTAATGAACCATAACGATCATATAAGATACCGATACCATACCAAAGTTTAGGATCCTAAATAAATAGGGGATGTTGTCAGTTTTAGGAAGTTATATCTAAATGTTTACCTTTGGATTTGAAAGATGATAGAGGGCTTGTTGATAGGCCTGATAAGCTTCTTGTAAGTTATCCATCATTAAATAACAGTGTCCTAAAGCGGCCCAAGTTTCACCATTATTTTCTTGAATGGCAAGGATACGTTTAAAATATTCTACGGCCTAAATAAATAATAAATGTAAACACACTCATACACATAAGCACACACACTTTACTCTTCCAAACTGTTCACGTCCTCTACATAATGACGCGATCTGAGAGAGAGCGACGACTGAATAGGGATTGTGTCTTAGTGCAGATTCATAACAGTTCATAGCCTTGTCATAATCAGTCATCATTTCAGCTAGATTGCCTATATATGTAAAAACACGCATATAACGAATAACAATTATAAAGGGTTCATCCTGTTTGTATAATGTAATTACCCATGGTTAACCAAGTTTGTTCATTCACTTGTGCTAATTTCTGAGCAGCTGTAATCTGTTGCGGTGGTACAGTTGCTGCCATCGTGTATTTATGAAAACTAACAATAGTGTCTTAGAACCTTTTTTAAGAGAAATTATTTTATTTTTACTCCCCCCAAATAGAAACTCCTATCTATTTAATATTCATATACACACACATACACCCTTCTTTACTCACACCCTCCTTTCCCTTTTTTTTCTTTTCAAAAATACACGTAATAAAACAAATTATATTTAGTCTAGATATTTACCTTGTTTTTCTCTGTTGACTTGTTGTGATTTCCCGTAAGTTAAAATGAGGCTAATGTGTAGATGAAAGATGGAATAGCAACAGTTGAGTTTTTATTTTTTCTCTTTTAAAGAAAAAAGAAGGTTCATGATCAAAACGCCGCTTTGGAAAAAAAAAAAGTGTCTCCCGAGTCAATTGAAATTCCGATTTTTTTTAGTTTGTGTAAACCCAACACATGGCATTTTTATTTATCATTAATCGACGATCAAATCTCTGACTTTCCAGTCTTCATAGGTACCATCTGGCATATAACGACGAATGGTCAATGGAAGCCTCTTTTCTCTTAATTCCCGATTAGCAATAGCCAATGCGTCTGTTTCTCCATTCAGTTCAACCATCACAGGCGCGTTTAAGCTAATAAAATGAGTATAAAGAGAGAAATAAAAGGTGTATATTACCTAATCTGTAAGGCTCTTGTTCCCAATACTCTTGCTCGCTCATATTTAGTCATATAAGGTGTTGTCAAACGTTCTGTTCTTTCATTTGGATCTGGTAATTGTTCTCTTTGTCTAATGTTTCCTCCTGACATGACATCATTTAGAATGTCTATACGATCTGTCATAGGTTCTGTAGATATGTCTCCATTATTTGTTGTTGTTTGTAATTCTTCATCATAAAGAGCAGGCTCTTCTACAGGTATTTCATCATAGGGCTAATCCATGTCAATGTATACATTCTCTCTCTCTCTATTTGTATATACCTCTTCTTCTACAAATGGTTCATAACTATTTGTAAAGAATAAGTATATGTTTATGTTATTTATTATTATTCTTTACTCTTGATAGTCTTGAACATCATCGTCATCGTAATCCATGATTTAAAAAAAAAAAAACAATAATCACGAGTCATTCACTCTCTCTACACACACTTTTGTTCTGTATTTCTTCGTAATCAGCTGTGACGACTTTTTTATTTAATTTTCTCATTGACATATGAGCTTGTTTAACCATTTGACACAATTTGAGAGACATTTATAAACAACAACAACATAAAGTATTCTTTTTGATAAGACTTGAGTATTCATATGTACTCTTTTTATTAACAAATACAATAATTTTATTAATTTTAACTCCAAACAATGGAGAATGATATTATACATATTTGTTTATATTAACTCATAAAACACATACATCATTTCTTTAAAGATGAACAAAGAAGAGGGAAAGAGAGAAAGAGATAGAGAAAAGAAAAGGGGAGGAAATCCGTTTCATCATGGATGGGCGGTCACACATCCATGGTGCCTGTAATCTTGTGTGTCCTTGGTCCTTATCTCTAATCCTTGATAAGAAATAGACTCCTCTCCATCTTTTTTTATATATATTTCCTTTTTTTTTCTCTTATTTTTTTTTTTTGATGAACGACATAAAGACACAGAGGATACCGATAGAATACATCTTTATTGACAAACAGAATGAGCTACGATCAATATCGAAAACACTTGATTTTATGCCCGTACAACTATCGGATATTCCACTTTTGTATGTTGATCATGACGAACAGCTGGTTGAGTTGATCCAAAAGCCAGCCGAACCCTTGATACCCGTGGCAATGTATGAAGATCCCTTTAGACAACAGGGTGCTAAGCTGGTATTATGTCAAATGCCAACTCGTCTACAGTGTAAAAAGATTATGGACCACTATGGTCATCTTGAACCCTGGTTTGGTATAGAACAGGAGTATGTCTTGTTTGACCCCAAGACGAATAAACCACTCGGTTGGCCAAAACATGGTCAACCGGAAAAGACAGTAATATTCTTAATAATTGTATAATGTATGTACACACAATTGATCAACACATGTGCATTTAGGGGAAATATTATTGTGGTATAGGCACAGGGAAAATATTCGGAAGAGATATTATGGAAGCTCATTATAGAGCTTGTCTATATGCAGGCATCACAATATGTGGATGTAATGCAGAGGTAGTACCAGGTCAACTTGAATATCAAATCGGACCGTGTGAAGGAGTGTCTATTGGTGATGAACTTTGGGTGGCAAGATACATCATGGAACGTGTTGCAGAAGATTTTGGTCTGATGGTTTCGTTACATCCTAAACCCATTCCAGGATCTTGGAATCCAACTGGATGCCATACAAGTAAGAAAAGTATTCAACAACGATGACTCACTTTAACTATTTTATATAGACTTCTCTACAAATCAAATGAGATCAAGTGAAGGAGGATTAGACGCTATTGAAGAAGCAATCGAAAATATGAGCGATAAGCATTTTGAACATATTAATGTGTATGGACAAGATAATCATCTTCGACTTACAGGAGAGTACGAAACAGGACATATCAGCGTATTCTCTTATGGTGTTGGCAATAGAGGCGCATCTATTCGTATACCGATAAAAGTGGCTCTGGATGGAAAAGGATATATGGAAGACCGTAGACCGGCAGCGAATATTGATCCTTATCAGGTAGCAACGATTATCATGACATCTTCATTCAATTATAAACCTCCATCTTTATTCGAAATTATATATTAAAGTTAAATAAAAATGTATTTACGCGCCAGTGTTGGTTGGATCATCGCTTGGTACAGGACCTAATCTTCTTGCCATAGGATCATCAAATCCATACAAGGTGTCTGGTTTATTAGAGGATCTCATAGCATCGTTAGCAAACCCTTTAGGAAGTTGTTCCTTTTGATGTTCTTCCTTGGGCTTCTTATCAGCTTCCTTATCGTCTTGATGATGTTTGTGTTTAAAGATATCCGAGATGTGCATTTAAATATAAAAAAGAGAGAGAAAAAAAAGGACGATTATGCAGTGTGTCGCTTTTTTTCACTACGAAGCGGTCATTTAATTTACACCAAAATCAAAAAAAAAACAAAAGCCCGGGGGCTCATTCGTCTCTCTCTTTTTTTTTTTTTTTTTCCTTTTTATTTCACACGATGTCAGTAACACAACTTCCTACTCGTCAAAATGTTGAAAAAATCATCAAGAATTTTCATGCTAAAGAAGGCTACATTTATTTAAACGGACAAACACTTCAAGAAAGAGATGATACAGACGTCGAATTACCCTTCCGTCAAGAATCCAATTTCTTTTATGTTACTGGTGTTACTGAACCTAATTTTCATGTCGTCATTGACCTGTCTACTAACAAAATCACACTCGTTTCTCCTAATTTGGACCCTGACGCTGTCATGTGGATGGGGTTACCTGATACCTTGGACCAATTGAAGGAGAAGTACGATATTGATGAGGCTGTCTATTTTGATAAGCTCAATGGTATCTTGTCATCTGCTCCTGTTGTATATACTCTACCCATCACAAAGACGGACGCATTAGACAAGTCCAAAGTAAAGCTATGTGATCAGAATGAATCCAAGTTACTCTACTCTGCCTTTGCTGAAGCTCGTGCTATCAAGGCTGATTGGGAAATTGAGATTATCAGAAAGGCAAACCAGATATCATCTGATGCTCACATGAAGGTAATTGTTTATTCTTCTGAATTGGTTCCATTTTAACTTACAATTTAAAAAAAAAAGTTGATGAAAGCCTCTGAACTCGGTTCAAATGAAGCTCAGCTCCATGCTCTCTTTTTGTACGAGTCTGCCCGTCAAGGCGCTTTCTTCCAAGCTTATTATCCTATCGTTGGCGTAGGCAAGAATGCAGCTACTCTTCACTATAACAAGAATAATGCACCTCTCAAGGATGCTAACGAGTTGATCTTGGTTGACGCTGGTTGTGAATATAATTGCTATGCCTCAGATATTACCAGAGTCTTCCCTGTTGGCGGAAAGTTTTCCCCTGAAGCTCGTGTTATTTACTCTATCGTACTTGATATGCAAAAGGTATGTCATGTCTTTTTTTATTATGAAATCTTATTCCTCTCTCTTGTAGGCATGCTTTGAGAGTTGTAAGGCTGGTGTAGCTTGGGAGACAATTCATAGAATTGCCATGGATGTTGCTTGTGATGGTCTTTTGAAGGCAGGTATCCTCGTAGGTGATAAAGAAGAAATCATGAAGCATCACGTCGTTGCTGCCTTTTTCCCTCATGGAGGTAAGTCCTCTTTCTTCATTTGCTCGTATATAGTGATTGACGTTTTATAAAACCAGTTGGACACATGCTTGGTCTAGATGTTCATGATGTTGGTGGTTATCCCGAGGGCACTGAACGCATTAATGAGCCTGGTATCCGTTATTTGCGTATGCGTCGTGATCTTCAGGCTGGATTTGTGGTCACAGTTGAACCTGGTGTTTACTTTTGCGATTTCTTGATTGATCCTGTCTTAAACGACCCAGTAACTAGTAAATATATTAATAGAGACATGCTGGCCAAGTACAAGCCTGTGGGCGGTGTTCGTATTGAAGATAATATCGTCATTACACAAGATGGATATATCAATTTGACCACAGTTCCAAAGGAAATTGAAGAAATTGAAGCTATTTGTGCTAAATAAATTCATGTATTATACTTGATTATATTAGTTGATTAACTCTACATAAAAATCATATAAAAAGAAAAGATTGTGTGTCTTTCTCTTTTCTCTTTCAAACATGTCAGATAAACAAGCATGTCGTATTTGACCATGCCTGATACTAGTCTCTACTTGTGAGATTACATTTGACTTAATTACATGTACCTTAATTAGTACTCCGAGACTTATCACTTCTTTGCTTTTATTCTATACATTACCGAGCACTAACAGCAAGTACTACTGTTACAACCAATACCTCAAAGCAAACAATCCAATGACCAAGGAAGCTTCTTCCCGCATTCAAAGTACTCAAGCAACGAATCAACGGTACATGGGTAAAGGTTCATTTTCTTCCAGAGCTCAATCTGCTGCCGACAGAAACGCAAATCAAGGTAAAAAATAATTGACTGGAGCTTTTTTCTTTTTTTAAAGCAAATAAAAGCTTATTCTCTTTCACTCTCTTTAAATGTTGTCATGTTATGTTTAAGTGGGCTGTTTGTCATAGAAAATACTTTACAAGCCATCCCTTTAAGCAGTCTGGGTGATAAAGTGGATTGATAGTTCATTATTATAAAGAAAACTCTTGAATTAGAATTGGAGCAGATTGACACTAGTTTTTTATTAAAACATCCTAATTATCTAAACTATAGAAATGTCCTTTATTTCTAGTGCAGACGTCGTATACTTTGGAAACATCATCACAGTCTTTGACTATAATACCCTTCTCCCTGTCATGTTCTACTTGTTTACAAACACTTCGATCGATTGCCTCGCTTGCTACTTTTCCACCATTATTTCCTAAGCCAAGGCATCCAACTTTTCCACTATCAGTTTCAAATACCACCCCAGAAGCAGCTGATGACAGTATAGTAAAGTAAAATAACACTAAAAGCTGTAGGATCGCCTTGAACATAATATCAATATCAGAAAGAAGAGCTGATTTAATTTGAAAGGATGAAATAGGGAGTATATTTATAAGTAGACGACCCTCAGTATAACCCACATCCTTTCTGTATCTTTTGTAGATCCTTTACCAATTACGGTTAGTTTTTATATCTGTCTTGACTTGTATTGACAATTAAAAGGGTCAACTACCTGCAAGTAAAAAAGGGAAAGATATCATAATATATAATAATAAGAGTTACTATGAAATCATTGATCGTCTATTGATGAGTTTTATTGCAAAAATGAAAGTGGTTCAACTTAACTGACCATTAGTGTGCAAATGCTATGCTTGTTATACATACCAATCTCTCACAAAATAATTTGCATCAGAAGACAGGGCAGTATCACAAAGAAAAATAGCAAGAAAAAAAAAGGGGGGAGGATAAATAAAAGGGCATTTAATAAATATGATATGGAGCTTTATTTGATATAAATGATAATAGTTGTTTCATTAGGCAACCTTTTGCTTGTTCCGTCTAGATTTTTCTTATATACAGAACTGCATTCAATTAGATTCATAGTACGATCGCCATTGAGCACTACTTCTCCCTTCCCTCCTTTTTTTTTTGCCAAGATAAGCTTGGAATGTCCTATTCTGTGCTCGTTGAACTTTATCATCCAGTTTATAAGGAGATTTCCGTGTAAACCGGGGTTTCTTCGCTTATATCACACTGGATTATTACAGCATATAGCTACTTATCACTGTCAATGCCCCTATTATTAAGTAATATTTAATATTGCTCTATTCATTTGCTTAATGTGAAAGGATCTATTCTTTTTTTTACTAATTTCTTAACGCATGCATATTGCAGATATTCCTGGTACACTACTTCCACAATTTATGATTTCAGAAAGAGTATTTACAATATGATGAATTTAATACTGGCTTCATTCTATAAGTAGTATCCGCTGATAATTGGAAAAGCATGATTACTTTGTACTTTGCACGAACAAAAGCGAAATTGCACCTATGCTAATCCTTATGCATTCAGTCCCCTTTACCTCCTTCTCTGAGGGAGTATCAGAAAATTCACAAAGAGCATTTCAATGATTTAAAATTTGAAAAGGATTATTGAGTGCTCTTCTCCTTTTACAGGGCCATCATTGGATACACTAGTTAGTATCCTTTCTCAACAGAGAGTTCAAGCTGCGCGGGGTTATGTGAAAGCACAGATAAAGAAAGTGTTTTCAAAGGAATGCAACTGTTGGAACTGTATATATTGGGTTACATTTTCATCACCCATATCGTTGCTGATAAGTTCCGTTACTGTCACTGTTGTTGTTGTTGCAAAAGTTCTTGAGTAGTTATATAAAAGAGATATAAGCGTTAATTAAGCTAAATTTTTACAAAGATATTTGTAATAACTAATGATGATTCAAATAAGCAACAATAACCAAGCGATAGGAAGATCACAACATTTTATCCTTCATTTTCTATTCCAAGAATATACAATTCTAAAGTGCCAATCTGGTTATTTTAATGGCTGAGAGAGACGATGCTTTGTAATAAACATAAAATATCCTTACTATTTGATCTTTCTAAAAATTAAGCTCATAACACGTTAGGTCCAACAAATATAAATTGGGCTAGACAAACAACTATTAACCTTCTTTTTTCTTTACACGAAAATAAAATACAAAAGATGGACAAGATTAAAGAGCCTGCTAACCTTGGTGAGTTCAAAGAATCACTCAAGACTAACGCCAAAGTCATCGCCTACTCATCGCCACTTGGGGCGGTCCTTGTAGAAGGGTAGGGCCAATCATGCACCAGATGGCTATATACCACACGGACATCCTCTTCATTAAAGTTGATACTGATGATCATGAAGTAAGTGTAAGTGAAATAAAAGACTCGTTGATTATTAACATATCACTTTAGGATATTGCTGCTGAATATGGTACCCAGGCTATACCTACGACCTTTTTCTTTAAAAATGGTGCAAAGGCTGATGAAGTTATTGGTGCTGAATATGTTTCTACTTTTGAAAAGAAGATTCAAGAGGTTTCCGCTTAAACGGCTTGCATAATATAAAATTTATACGTGTTATCATTCAAATGATAACGTCTAACGTGTACATCTACTATCAAGTTTTGGAGAGATATATATCGCTTAAAGTGACTTGAAACTCTAGACAGTCTTTGCACAAGACACGTCATCTTAATTTAATATGGCTTCTATTACTTGAGTTTTGGCGAACGCGAAAAATACTTATTATTATAGATTTGAACATGTTACAAAATGAAGAAAGGTCTAAATAATAATTCTAATTTATAGTTCGAACAAAATAAATATAATCTATAGGAAATAACGGAAATTCTATACGACTTGTTATACGATCTACTTATTTGTGGGTGGGTTTAAAAGCCTCCTCACTGTATGCGGAATTGCGTCTTCATAGTGTTTTATGGTTCTTGATGCTGAGGATGATCCAGGCTCGGTTGATGAATGAGGTGTCGTTCTAGTATCCTTTGTTACATTTGAATTAATTGTGGATGAAAAAGGAGCAGCTGAGATGCCTGCCAAAGCAGGAGAAATAATTTGCACATCCATCCCTTTGTCAGCTACTTGCAAAGACACTTCATTTTCTTGCAATCGAAGTGATTCAGATAAATCGATCCTATTTGGCATCTGAAGGGATGAGCCAGTCCTTTGGGTTGGCTGCATCAATTCTGTGTTTACGACATCAGTCTGGGAGCTAGAGCCATACGATGTACTTGCAGCTTGCTTATTCTGTTGAGTATCCTTTACACCTTTAGAGCTTGAAGAAGCAGAATCAGCATTAAGATCTTCAAGTGATATGTCTGTGCGTCGAATCATGGCTGTAGTGAACTTTCTTGTTTTTTTTTGCCAAAATGAAAATGAAAATGACTTCTTCTTTTTAGCAGGTGGTAATGGAGATTTCTCATTGACTGGTTCTTTGCCTCTATTCTTGATTCTTTGGACATCTCGCTCTAGGACATGATGATACTGTGCAGGATAGTGATGCTTGTTAGGCCCATCGAAAACATAGGGAACTAGCTTGTTGATTTCTTCAATCTTTACTTTTTCACGTTCCATACGCTCCAACCCGTATATTCTAAAGTGAACTGGGACGCATTTTTCTCTAAAGTTTTTGGGAAGCCCAACCGGTATCTTGCACTGTTTGATTAATTCGATTACCGAAGGCGATAGCTCAACTTGCTCTAAGCTCTCTGTTTCTCGTATAAATCGACGGATCAGCGACTCTTCATTCGCCTCTTCCTTGGTGACATTTTGGGGCTCCTCTGTTGATGTCCTCTCTTTGTTCTTTTCGTTCTCCAGCTGAAGGCTTTGCTCTTCAGTGCTGCTGTTGCCTTCACCCAGAAGAACAGCCTGTTGTGAGTAGTTAGAGATATTAGGCAAGGTGAGCCATGGAAGGTTTAACGTTGCTGCCGGATCAACCTCAGTGAATTCTTGGAACTGACTATTCAGCAAAGAATCAAGAGTTGGCTTTGATGAATCAGCAAAAGGTCGAGCAGAACTGCGGGCATGGGACCACACCAAATTAGGCACTGACTGAGAGCGAAGGTATGGTACACCATCAATAGTGGTGGATGACAATCGGTTCGGTGTGGGCTCCACAAGGTCTAAAGCTCTTGAAATGCGACTTGTAAGCTTCTCGCCTTGGACAGATGTTAGATTTTGTTCTTGGGAGGGATACTTTTCCTGATTGCAACCATCTTCTTGGTCGCAGGCTTCTTGTTGATTGGAAGCCTCTTCCTGCTTCATACCACTATTTTTCTTAATATTCCCCTTGCTTGTAGTTGCCTTATTCTTCTTCTTGCTCTGAATCTCTCGACGAGACTTGTTATGCAATCCTTGTTGATAAATTGCTTTCATGAGCTGTTTCCACTCCCTGTTGGCCAAAGAACTTTTTGCATCGTCCATGGGTATAACGCAGACTGCGTCAATGTGTCTGGCATTTCTGACCGTCTCCATTTGGTCATCCACGCCTTTTTCTTGCTCGACCGCCTCAAGATTGGGTGAGCTTAGCGGATGACGATCATTGTCAGTAGAGAAAATTCCAATGCCTGCTTCTCCCAAAAGAAGAGGCTTTTGGCGGGCGTGCCTAATCACAAATATGGCTGCAGCGACCAAAGCAGCACCAAAAATGCCACCAATGCTTCCCATAATGATTTTCCAGTTGCTCGAATCTGAAGAAGCATTCTCCGAGACACTAGATGCGGCGTGGGCGACAGCGTCTTCATGGAAGCTTGTCTGGACAGTAGATGTCGTACCAGATGAGTTTATGGGAAATGACAGGATGGTACTAGATGGTAGACTATCAAGAATAGACAAAGATTCCTGGGGTATGCATCCATTATCATCACAATAGACAACTATATACTTTTTATTAGTATAAGCTCCATATGACGACGTCATGTATCAAATACTTACTTTTGTAACCATTGACGAGTAAAAAGAAGAGCAAAGTGATCACTATTATTGGCTTGAGCCCATAAATCATCGTTAAATAAGTTAAAGTCGAAGAGAAAAGAAAAAGATTGCTCAAAAAATGTAAATGATTTAAAGAAAGCTTGCTTGCATTCTTGTTTGATTAGACAACTTTAAAAAAAAATTCCCCAAATCCAAAGCTGTTTGTATGTGAATTAAATAGTCATTCGCTATTAATTGTTGCCATAAACCATGGATATTCGTTTGCTGATGTCTAATTAAAAGTGAAAGGGGACAGTGTTGCATTAATTCATACACTAAAGTAGTCTTTTTTTTTTGAATAATTTCCTCCGCGTTATGCTCAATGCGCTTATAGCACACACAGTACATAATTAGATGCCTATTACTGACAGCTTTAGGATAATTGCAAACAGATATTGATGGTATGGGATATGCTCTCTGACAGTTCTTAAAAGTGAAATATACTAAGGTATTTCTCTATGAAGCTTCCTCCAGAATGTTCTGTGTCATTGATATATTTATTGTAGTCTACAGTTAGCTTTTCCTCCGTAGGAACTTTGCTACATCACTAACTCTTTTATAAACACATGTGGGCAAGGATTTATAATAGCTATTACGCGAAGCGTGGCCATGATATCTGTATGTGCTAGAAAGCTGGCCCTGTTTACCAATAAGAAGAGCTTTGAAGAACTTTGCACATTTTTCTTGGCCAAGAAAAAGAGAGAGCTTGTACTTCATGACGGAGCTTGATGTTATCAAGCTTTCGACGGCTTTGAAAGAAGTACCACAACTTCTTGGGTATGTGAATAATCTTTGTGATATTTTGCATGTCTTCCATACAAAATGATGGCCACATTCAGGACGCTTTTAATTTTCTTTTTTTTTTTTTTATGACTTTCTTTTCTGCCTTTTTACTTTCAACTATTCTTCAACATTAGCTCATTGACTCCATCAAGATGCACAGAGCTGACAATTGTCCAAGAATGGCTATACCTATTCTTTTCAAGCCAGTTTTTTGTATATTTTTTTTACGGTAGTCTTCCTTTATTAAAGTGGCCATCGGTCTAATTTCAAGCACAAGCAACAACAACTGTGCCGGCCATTAGCATTGCGGTCTCTCCTCGCATTAAAGGTTACTTGAGCTTCATTTTAAAGGTCTAAAACAAATCCATTGGCTCATTTTAGTTACAGCTTATTTCCGGCCAGGTTATTGTGGACGCGATTGAAGCATTTGCCTGTAGTAAACTAACGATAGTTATTGTAGTTTTAAAGAAAAAAAAGAAAAAGACCAACTTAAACAGAGTTATCAATTATGTATTTCTTTCAAATAAGCATTTCAACTGTATTGACGTCTTTACGACTTTGATTTGAACTATGTAAGTGCAGTGAATTCAACTTTCTCGATGAAGTATCTGCATGCTAAAAAAAATAGTTGAATTTCAAACGCCAAACACTGTACTCATTTCATTATCCTGCATCGAGCGGTATGACCCTTTAGGCTCTCAGATGCCCTAAAGCGCTTAGTTACCTAAAGTTCTTAAAAGAGCAAGGTATTGATGAGCAGTAGGGTTTCAGTATTACATTTTTGTCAATGTGTCAAACCGATCTTTCCAAAGATTTACGTTAGCCTTGGTATTGAGTGTCAATAACGTATATCTAGAGACTTTTCAGTGCTCATACAATCCCATAAGGCTGTAAGTGAAAATTACCTCGAGTCGACCGTAAATAAAAGCATATAGTGGCAGACAGTGGTATCTTGTATGCTTCAATGTCAAACTATGGTCTCGAAGTAATGATAAGAAAGATGCAATGACGTATTCTACATTGCTTATTAAAGGCGCTTTAAGTACACGAAATGTGATTATAAATGGTAAATTCCAGTATTTCTATTACAGTGCTTCCTTCGCCATACGAGAGGCTGTATTGCCCTTGTATCATAAGACTATTAGAGTCATATTTGTCATAGCCTTATTCTCCGTAACTTTACTATTAATAGAGTAAACAGTAGTCAATACCAGAATGTATGTAATCAACTTCGGAGACTGCCAGGAAAAGGAAAAGAACCCTGCATGGCCACAACTTCTGCAATAAACCTGTACCTGTTCTATTCTATTAATATGGCGTAAATGTTTAGGTTTAAATTTGCATTAAACTGTAACGTGGCACACGCTTGACTACGGCTTCTTCACAAATAAAGTATCCATGTGTCAAGCATATTTTTTATCTAATCAGCCTCCAATCATCTTTTTCATTTATATCATTTGCATATTGAAAGCATATCATGCCTTAAAGGACTCATTCTTGCCCTTGGCTTATTACAAGCCAAGTTTTAATATTCATACAGTACAAACATTCAAAAGCAGATGAAGGGAAACATGACCTTCGTTTGGTTTAAAGGGAGATTCTTCAGAGGGCTTTTTCTCTGGACTAGTCCCAAGGATTTGTCTTGCCATAATTGTAAAAATCTAGATACAAGCTTGGAAATTTTCTCAGGAGAAATGACTGTGCGGCCATCAACATAAACATTGTACAATTCTGTTCATGCTTGTTATGTTTGTAAATAGTGGGCCAAGTACTAGAACTAACAAAGTTAAAGAGTATTACCATTTTCATGACAGCACCGAGGGCTCTTAGGAATATCAAAGCATCAAGCTCTTCAGCCTTAACAAAAAAAAATCATATAAATAGACTACCTTTTGGCCCGTTCTTTTTCTTCTCCACTCATCAAAGTAAAAGTAATATATCTTTTAAGTCACTCTAACAAAAGCATCTGTTGACTTGTATCGATTAGGTAAACCATGGAACACAACAGACTCTTCTACATCAGACAAATCGGTGACGATGGCAAGAAATACGTTGGCGTTACTAGTAACAGTAGCCAGATCAACTCTCATCTTACTGTGGAACCAAAGAAGGCCAATGACTACGATGGCAAGCAAGTCTGGTATTTTGATGATAATAACCAGCTCGTAAATGTCTTCACTGGTCACCTCATTGGTTATGATAACTCTGACCCTGGATTACCCGGTGTCCCTGTCTTGATGCAAAAGCCAAATGAACGCAGCCCTGAGTTCCAATGGGCATACGATACGAACACCAAGAGAATTTATAACAAGGTCAAGGGACAAGATGCAGAATGGTGGCCCCACTATCAGAATGATCGTGCTTACATTGTAGTCAAGAAAGGAGCTCACCAGGATCCTAACTGGGACAAGTTTGAAATCATCTACAAGAACAAATAATTTGGCTATGATTAGCCCTATCCTTTCTCTTTTCTTATAAGTAAAATAAAATCTTTACAGATTTGTTCACATATCCTGTTTGTGCTTTGTATCCTGCTGCCGTGATATTGGAATTCTGCAAGTATAAACCAACTTGTTGTCAATTCAATCAATTAGCAGTAAAAACATGAAAACGAGAAAAAAGGGGAGTGAAAAGCTTTAATTTATTAAGTTATTCAAAATTCTTGCTGATACACTTCATCAGATAATAGAATGAACTCTTGTCTGTCAAAATATTCTTCCTCCTCAACTTCTTGGTCCTTGGCTACTTCAAGTGCGCTTTGACGTTGACTGCATGTATCGTCCGGTTTATGAACAGCCTTTGGTATAGTAGAATAACTCCATTCTTGTGTATCTTTCCATGGAGACGGGAGTACAGTTACTGGTGATGTGTCATTTGCAACGACAGTTGTTGACGTGCCGATGGTGTCAGATCTTTTAGGGCTGTTGTCATGCCTTTTTATTTCCGAGATGGTTATAGAGGAAGGCAGTGAGTGCACCCTTGCTACTGATGAGGATGATGATCTGGTTCTTTGCTGGTATACATTAAGCAAATAAAAGGCTATCAAAATCAAGATAAAAACGACAAGCCCTCCGGTGACTGCACCGGCAATAATCGCTAAAGAAGGATAGCCACTTGTATCATCGGTCCTTTGTATTGCTCCACTGTCAGTGTCATCTGAAAAAGGTAAGCCTGAAGGGGTGTAAACGGATGTCCAGCTCCATGTGTTGATATCCAGAACTTCAATATCTGACATGACAGTTAACGATGTCGAGACGCCAGAGAAACCAAAGGCAACGATCATATTTGTACCAACCAGTGTAGCTTTTATAATATTATTAACGTTTCGCTGCTGCTTTTATAACAAGAAAAGGGCAACTCTCTTTCTTTTTTACCTGTATGCTAAAGATTATAAATAAAAAACAAAGTAGAAGCAGTATAAAACTAGACTTACATCCGCTCTTCCTTGTAATGCTGCATTTGTATTCTTCACTGTCCACTTCCAGGTACGTGTGTCCAAGACAGCGACGTCATTGTATACATGATATCCATCGTATCCACCATAACTATAAAGTAAATTTATACAACAGACATACGACAAGGTACATATGCTTTATGTATGTGGTATTATTTGACGACTTACATTAAAATGGAGTAACCATCAGGCATGAGCACTTGGCTATGACTGCTTCGATTTTCAGGCTTATTATCTCTATCTAATTCTGCTGTAATATGAGTCCAGTTGGATGCCTTTATGTCAAATACCCAAACATCTGAGAGGGAAATGGCGTTTCCTGTCAACCCATCGAACCCACCAAGTATCACAATTCTGTCATTTGCGATCAATGTCTGTGTATGAGCGTATCGAAGAGGAGGGTTCACTGTAAGTGGTATGAATGATGAGTTCTCAGGGTGAACAGAATCGAAACGATAGATATTGGCAGGCAGGTTCATGACATGAATTGGCACTCGAGCTGATCGTTTGCCTCCCCAAATCTACCTCTAACTCGATTAATCCACAAATATAAAAAGCTATGACGGTCTTCAGGCTTACATAGGCTGTCCCATTTTTTGTTACCGTGCATCCGGCACCTTGCCGGTTTAATCGATTTTCTCTCGGTAAGGAGAACGAATTCCATCTACCCAAGTCGATGTCATAGGTGTATGCTGTAGGCTCTTCATCAATTGGCATCTGGTTGGGCATGACGCCACCGATGATAAGCATGTTATCGCCATTTAATCCACCCGTGAAAGCAATGTGAGCTCGCACAGAGGGTCCTCCAAGAGAGCTTTGTAGGCCTGAAGCTGTGCTCCAAGGAGGACTGGTTACTGAAAATGGCGAATGGACAGGGAGGATGGCTAGATCAGATAGGTAATGTGTACTGTTGTCGTCGCTTGGGTTGATAGATCCATCTCCACCATAAAAGAGTATACTACGTACCACTTTCATGCGTTATCGAAATGGTTAAAGGTTTAAAGAGTAGTAGGTTACCTGTCGTTCAATTGAACTGCAGAATGGGCAAATCGACCTACTGCAGTATAACATTCAGCATATTTAAAAAAGAGAATGAATGCAAATTGTATCATAAAGCAAATCAACAAGAAGAGAAAGAAAAAAGAAAAGAAAAAGGAGAAAGAAGGGCCACTTTTATGTATAAAGCCGTTCGTGTAAAGAAGAAAAAAATCAGTTTTTATTAAAACCTTCTATTCTCAATCTCACTCTATGCCTAATCTGCTTGTCAAGTCTTGTTCCCTTTCAATAGCCCTTCCTTGAAATACATTATCCAATATTTGACTAGGACTATTACTGGCGCTGGTACTGGCACTATAACTATTGTTTTCTTTCTTTTGTCCGGTTATTTTTTTAAATGACTCAATGTCGACAGGTGTTAATGTCACTGCAGTGGGAGGTTTTCGAATCATTAAGAAAAAAAAAAGAAAAAAAAGAAAAGCAAAACACAGAAAACAAAATTTAAGCTTTCTAAATTTGTAATAAACGTAACCTCATCAGCAGCGTCCTTCTATTCACTATATAGACGCCTATTTTCTTTCTTAAAACCCTTCAGAGGGCAACAGAAAGAAAAAAAAAGTAGTTAAATATTAATGATTCATTAATAGTCTTGTAAGCACAGTTCAGAATCGGCACAAAGCAGCACTCACGTTACCTGTACGGCAGCTTCAGAAGGTCAGAAGGGGATAGCTACTGAGCACATGTCACCAAATTAGCATAGTATATAATCAATTATCAGTGGCGAATGGATTCGAACGCAGAGAACAGGAGCAAAAAAAGTGATGCAAGGATTACTGATTCGACTACCTGAGGCGGTTAGGGACTGATAAGAATTTTTGTATCATATGAGATGCTGGTGAACCCTTGCAGTCTCTGAGGTGACTTGATCATGATACGTTTCGACAATAGCAGAATTCAAGAAAATATATGCTTTATTATCATTGACTTTAGAGGATGGATCACTTTTACTCTTCATCTGTTGTAAGAGCCGAAGACTGGGATTCAAGTTCCTGATTCTTGATATTTAAGTGTCATGTTTATAATGTCCAATCGTTTTGTTCCGTTGTGGTATTTTCGAGAAAACGTGAAATAATGGACGATTTCCTTTTGTCATCTTTCTCTTCTCGTCAAACACCAACCGTAGATGACCTGCTTTTTTTATTGGATCGGCATTAGGTAACGGCTTGTAATGGCTATGGCTGATGTGTTTGAATAGAAGAGCAGTGCCATCAATTAAGCCGTCACTAGTATTACGATTGTTTGTAATCATGTACCTTGCACTAACCCCAAGTTCAAACAGCCTCATTGCTTGGTGGATCAGACAAGTCTGTATTACTTTAGCAATAGCTCTCGAGGCATTGCAGTATACCTTTTGTGTACTACCTTGCAAAAAACTGCTCTTATTAAAAAGAAACTGATATATGCAACCCAATTGTCAATTGATCCCACAGCCCAGGTCTTGTTTATCAAAAGCTGTGCATTCCAAGTTTCCAGACTTTAAGTTTAATGGAGCCTATGACTCTTTCAAGACATATTGCAAATTTTATCAAAGAATATTAAGAATGCTCTGCAGGAATTTTATTATTATTTTTAAGTGATCACAGTGGGTTCCTTGCGTCCAGTGTATTTTTCAAGCTGAGACAAATCCAATGCAACATCAATCAATGGCTTCAAAGCAGCTTGTGTGTCCTTGGTATATTCTGAGGCATCATTTGTGTACTTTTCGACATAAAGACGTACCGTTGCTCCTTGAGAGCCAGTGCCAGATAAACGAATGATAATACGTGATCCATCTTTAAAGACGATACGAATACCTTGCTTCTTTGCTACACTGCCGTCAATAGGGTCCTTGTATTCAAAGTCATCTGCTGCAGCTACGGTAAATCCACCAAAGGTCTTACCAACCAATTGGTTCTTTTCGATTAATCCACGAAGATAGTCTACCATTTCTTCAGCACCTTTACTGTCGACTTCTTCATAGTCGTATCGAGAGAAGAAGTTTCGTCCATAGATCTTGTAGTGGTCTTGAAGGATATCCTGCACACTTGCGCGCTTTTCCTTATTGACATGTGCAATGATGCTCAACCATGCTATTTTTATCAAAAAAAGTCAGCGACACGCTATGTGCATATTACGTAAACATTACCTAAAATAGCCCAGACACCGTCCTTTTCACGAATATGATCTGAACCTGTACCAAAAGATTCTTCACCACAGATGGAACAACGGCCAGCATCCATGAGATTACCAAAGAATTTCCAGCCTGTGGGCACTTCAAAGTGCTCAACTCCCATCTTTTTAGCTACTAAATCTACAGCTTGAGAGGTGGGCATGGAGCGAGCCAGGCCGTTGATACCATGTTTCTTAAAGTAAGGAATAGCATCCTTGGCATAGTGAGCAATGATGGCTACACTATCAGAGGGAGTTACAAAGGCGTTTTTGCCGATGATCATGTTACGATCACCATCACCATCTGAAGCAGCACCAAAGTCAAATCCTTGCTTGTTAACAGCTTCCACCAAGTCGTGAGCATAGGTCAGGTTAGGATCAGGATGTCCACCACCAAAATCAGGAAGAGGTTTACAACGCATGACATTAGACTCGGGTAAGCCAAATTCTTCAACGAATAAACGGTAACCATAGGGTCCGGTAACACCATTCATACCGTCAAAGAGCATCTTAAAGTCTGTGTTCTTCTTGAAGAATTCCTTGATGCTGTCAAAGTCAAAAATGTCCTTCATCAATTGAACATAGTCATCCACACCATCAATGACCTCGATTGTCATGTCGCCTACAGTTTGAGTACCTAACTTGGAAAAGTCAATTTCGGGCACATCTGCTAATTTGAGTTCCTTGATAGTCTTTGAGATTTCATAGATTCTGTCAGTGACAGATTCAGGAGCAGGACCACCGTTGGAGCAGTTATATTTGATGCCAAAGTCGTTATCAGGTCCACCTGGATTATGAGAAGCAGTCAAGAGGATACCACCAGTAGCCTTATGTTTACGAATGATGTTGGATGCTGCTGGTGTAGAGACAATACCATTACGACCAACAATCAATTTGGATACCTTTAAAGTGTCATTTACGTGTGTTTTTCTCCTCGAGATATACTTACACCTTGTGCAACACTGCATTTAACAATAACTTGAAGTACTTCATTAGAATAGTAACGACCATCACCACCAATGACTAGAGTAGCACCTTTAGCGCCACCATCAGATTCGGGAATAGCTTCAAGAATAGCCTGTACAAAGTTTTCGGTGTAGTTCTTTTCTTGGAATACTTTGACACGTTTACGAAGACCTGAGGTACCAGGCTTTTGTCCTTCAAAAGGCTTGGTGGGAATAGTTTGGATGTTTACCATGGTAATTTTTTTTTTATTTTATAAAAAAGAAAAAGAAAGAAAAAAAGAGAGAAATACGAGTGAATTACGTATTTTATGCGTACTGTTTGTTCTTTTGCCACCCATTTTGTTTCCAGATTACCCGGAGATTCCAATGAAACAAAAGATGGGCTGTGATAGTCACGGTGAACCTAATATAGTAATCATTCATCACCGTGCTTCTCTTTTTTTTGATGTTCTTAAACACATATTTTACGCGTTCATGTCTTTGTAGTAAATATCCTTGTTTAATCATTCTAAATAGTCATTTATTTAACAATTCCTAATAATTAAATGTATAATTTTCCGCTTAGATCAGTTTCATCCGTTTGAGAATGGGTGTTTAAAATTAAAACCTTCTTTTGGGGTTATGAATTTAATTATTTTGACCTTTTATTACATTATCAATAATAGTACTCAGAAGTGTCTTATTCTCAGTATGCTCTTTTTTTTGGGGGAGAGAGAAAAGATTTTGATCTATCATATTCCTACACTTTATTCACTGTCGAGGATCGGATGTCAGTTCGTTACTTTAAAAATAACTGGTCAAAATATAATTTAAGCTTCAAGGACCATTTCAATTACCTCCAAAGGTTGTCAGTTTTTGTTATTGAGCAAATAACAATAAAGAAAGATTTGATTTAAATACAAGCTAAGAAGTGTCTTTTGATAGCTGATGATGAGTTTACCCTTTTTATATTAAAGAATAACATATGTCCATGTTCTTTAAAAAACAACCATTACAAAATGAAGGCATGTTTCTTGTAATACGGATAATACGCATATATACAAGTTCATCAATATCAAAAGGAACTTTCTATACGCGTATAGGTCATCGTTGTACGAACGAAGAAAAAAAAAAAGTCAGCTGGACAAACTGCATAAGTTGTTCACGCAGCTACTTGGTTTTTTTCCCCTTTTTTTTTATTATTATTCTTTTTATTAAAAAATGTCAGTTCAAGACGCATACAACAAAGTATTTTCCAACTTTCAAAAAATGAGAGATTACCTTGCACCTGTTTTAAAGAATTCAAAGTTTAAAGAAACTGGGTGCATTACGCCTGAGGAGGTAAAGAAAAGGACACATGAGCCAACTCCAAAACTCTTAATGTTATCTATATATATAGTTTGTAGCAGCAGGCGACTTCCTTGTTTACAAGTGCCCAACTTGGTCATGGTAGAGTACTCCCAAAAACAGCAATGAGGGACAATGTTCTCATTTTGAAATATAGGGAAGGAGGACTAGAGGAAAAGACAAAGGATTATCTGCCTGCTGATAAACAGTTTTTGGTGACTCGCAATGGTAAATACATAAAATAACACATCTATCTTATATTTATTGTATGTAGTTCCATGTCTTCATCGTGCTCGTCAGATGGAATACACAGAGGACGACTCAGAGACACAAGTAGCAGATGATCATGATGAAGAGGATTGGATGTATACTCACAGCAACAGAGGTAACTAGGAACATATCATTTCATGATCTAAACTATTGCTAGCTACAAAAACTATGGAAGAAATTGCTCAGACGATCATGACAGAGGAGGAGGAGGAAGCAGAGATCAAAAGAGGTTTAGAAAAGCTAGAGTTGGATAAGATACCTGACCTAGATGACATACCTAATATGGATGATATACCTGATATGGATGACCAAATCGAAGAAGAGGATGATCCTGTAAGCGCGTGATATGGTCTGTTGCATTAGTGATTAACTCCTTTCTTTTTCTTTTGTAGGCAGTTGACCACTCAAAAAGCAAAAAGTAAATGGGTTTGAATTATGTATGAATACAACTAACCAGTTTTAATCTAGTGATAAGGTACTGCAGGTGCGTACATATGATGTCTTTATAACCTACGACAAGTATTATCAAACACCTCGTATGTGGCTATTTGGATATGATGAAGAGAGACGTCCTCTTTCTTCTACGCAAGTGTTTGAAGACGTATCTCAAGATTATGTAAAGAAAACCGTAACAATCGAGACTCACCCCCATCTTTCTCTCAACTTGGCCTCCATTCATCCTTGTAAGCATGCTGAAGTCATGAAGAAGATTATTGAAAGAATGAGTAGCAAGAATGAGGAAAATGGTATTCGTGTGGACCAGTAAGTTATCATCAAGAAAGATATTTATATCACTAAAACACGTTTCTTTTAGATACATGATTATCTTTCTCAAATTTCTTAGTTCGGTTGTTCCCACTATTGATTATGATCATACAATCAGCACTTAATCATGAGGGTGTATTAGACTTTTTATTTTATACGTTTACAAAAGAATAAAAAGGGAAAAGAGGGTCCTATTTTACTCAACTAAAGCGTTACCTGAGTGTGGTAACTCTCCTTCTTCAGTTTTCTTGGCTAAGCTCACTTCGGCTAATTCGGTACGAAGCTTTTCAAGTTCAATTTCGAGCACACGGATTTTTACATCCCTTTGAGACAATTGGTTCTTTAAATCATCATTTTCTTTACGCATTTCGTGGTATGCTTCTTGATACTACATGAGGCAATGAGTTATATATATACATTGCATTTGATCATGTGAAAACTTACATTCTTTTCTTTGACAGGTGAAGAAGGCTCATTTTTGACTTCTTCCACTGGAGCAGCCGTAGGGACAAATTCCTTCTTGGCCTTGGCAGTGAAGCCTGCTTCAAGGTCAACAAGCTTGGGATCAGCATCCTTGCCCTCAAACCACTCGTCAGCAGTAAGCGCAGGTTCGTCGCTTAAGCAAGGAGGGAAGATGTCTGATTGGAAAGCGTCAGACTATAAAAAATTGAATGTTAGTCTCTGCTGAAGTAACAAGTAAATGTACCTTTCTGGGAACAGTGAAAGAAATAGGTTCTACAATAGAGTGTCCTACTTTATAGGCTCTAGCTACTTCACACTCGTTCACGTTTAATCCTCTCTTGGGCATGAATCCCATGCCACGTTGAGGTTCAATTGCTTTGTATTCAGACAAAAGGTATAGTTCATCGTTATCATATTCAAAGTAACGAATGTTTCCATCACTATAACAATGTGAGTTGGTTATGATCTGGATCAACCCTTTAACTTACCCCTTTCCGGCAAGATAGAGCATCTTGGTATCTGGATCATAGAACGGCATAATCACACCAGAGGAGGTATCCAAAAATTCAGATTTAATAGGCTTGCTAAGGTTTGTTGAGTCCCACAGGTTCAACTGACGGTCACTCATACGTGAGAAACCGGTAGTGGCCAAGCGATCCATGTTACCCATCCAGACAACACGAGAACCCTTGATGCCTTGGTGACCAGGACCCTCTTGTACGACCTTGTTGGCGCGCACGTCAAATACACGAAGCTTTTTATCTCTGCAAGTTGTGGCCAATAGGGATCCGTTGTAGTTCCAAGACATGGACTGGATAAGTTCTGTGTGTCCAGTGATCTCCTGCTTTTCTACCCCTTTTTCAATATCCCATAACTTGATTGTCAAATCAGTACTTGCAGATGCCAATACATTGTCTGCTGTTGGATGGAAAAGCACTTGGCCTACTTTGCTGTACACAATCGTTCACTCTATGTCTCTTTCATGATTTTTTTTTTTTTGCTTACCGTCCGTGACCAGATAGCTTCAAAATAGGCTGTACCTCTTCTTGTCCCTCAGCATACTCTTCAGGGATGCTCCAGATCATAACCTTGCTGTCTTCTGCACCAGAGGCGATCACATAATCGTTGAAAGGATTAAAATCTGTGTCAAGGACTGGCCCAGTATGTCCTCGGTAAAGGGGGTAGTTTTCAGGTAGCTTGCCTTTAAGGGGAAGAAAAGTGAGATGGGTATCAACATACAGGCTTTATAACTTACCAACTTGAGAGAGAGGAATAACAGCAAAAGCACCACCACCAGAAGCTTGCCAGTTAATAGACAAGAAACGCTATGGCAAAAAAAAAGAGGAGGAATGTAAATCAACAAGGATATATCGTATTTTTTTTTGTTCTTATTACAGAGTTGACTTTGACAATATTTGTATCCCAAGCATTTGCGCTTACACGGAGATTGTCATAACAATAGTCTCTCTTGGCACATGTACCATAGACATGGCGGTACTTGGAAGGACGAACGAAAAAAGCCATCGTTCTTTACGAAAAGAGAGAAAAGTTAGTGCTTATAACTAATGGCATCTAAGTAGCTTACATAAAGAGATGTTCTTTATGAAATAAGAGATGTAAAGAAAACGGAAAAAGAAGAGAAGGGGGAACTTGAAATCAACTAAAAATAAGAAGCTTAAAATAGAAGGTTGTACAACATATCTTCAAAATTGCTCTAATTTAGCATTCATATCAAGGGGGAAGTTACAGCTAAAGATCAATTTATAAACACAAATCAAGCAAGGATGTGTTGATTTAATTTAGAGTCTTGTGTTAGGTGGTAACTTGTTTGATACTAAAGACAATGGTAATACTGAACCTTACTATCTAAACTTGTGGTGAACTTTAGTAAGCCATAGAGATCGTTGCTTGTTAGATCGGAAATTTTCCTCCATATTTTTATAAGCAAGCATTGTTTTCGTCAGCGCTTATTTCAATACTTGGAAATAAAAAAAAGCCCATATTGGAGAATGTGGCTGATGCTTCATTAAAAAGAAAAAAGCGGCCAAAGGTCAGACTTGATCATTTATAATAATACTGGATTTTGCAGGTGGATTTGCGTTGAACGAAATAAAAATCGACGCTGACGGCAAAATAATTTTGCGCTGTGCTAAGAGATAATCTTTACGTTACTCTAAATATGAATTTGGCGTTGATCGGTCATAATAGTTGCGCCAAGGATATGTCTTATTCAATACAGAATTTAGTAATCACGATGAATGACTTTGGCGTGCGTATGACTGACAGCGAATTTACATCGGATGACGATGTCAACTCTTTGTCTGATGTTTGTATGGAGAACTGTGTAAATGATGACAGTGAGCTTTCTATTGATCACCTTAATTTGAACAAGGAGTGGCAAGAGAAAATAAGTCAAATAGGAAGTGAGTCTCTATTATGTGTACGTAGCCTTATGGATCCTAATCCACCTGAAGAATAAATAGATATATTCGGAGAAGCTCTTCTTTTTGCAGAATCAATGTCACTGAAAAAAAAAAGCACAAGTATCCAAAGGTTAAGATGAGAGGTTCTTACCGAAACTACACTCCAGAGCAAATTGAAAAGCTTTTTGATTTAGTTATTGAGGAGAATTATACAGCCAAGGATGCGACTTTAGTGACTGGGATAAATGTTTGTACAGCTCAAAACTATATCAAAACATACAACAATGATATACAGAGACGACTTCCAGGCACATATGATAAGCCCCGTGAGAGACCTCATAGTGAGCTAACTAACGAGTATTCAAAGTTTCTTCTAGACCATATCGAAAAGAATCCTACCGCTACATTAGATGAGCTAAAAGTTATGGTTTGTGAAGAGTTTGAAGGCTTGAAAATCCCAATTTTGGCTATATATAGGCATTTGGTGAGCAATTGTCATTTTATCTTGAAAAAATCGAAAAAATTACAGCAGCAAGAAATTCTGATAGAGTAATCGCTTTGTATAAAGCTACTATTGAGCAATTCCAGAGTATGGAAGGCTTGTATTTTGCTAAAAGTTGTGTTTTCATTGATGAAGCCGGTTTTAACCTGCATACTCAGAGAAAATTTGGACGTTCTTTAAAAGGTAAATCTGCAAAAGGTGTTACATTTACAATGTTAGCTGCAATATCTCAAGCTGGCACCATAGACATATCAGTTAAAAAACCAGAAGTAACCTCAGCGAAAAAAAGAAAGGCTGATGGTAGGGAAGTAAAGGTAAATGGTAAAGTTGGAACCAAAATTGAGCATTATCTATCGTACTTATCCAATGTCATGGATGTCATGGATAAAAATAGCACGAAGGGCCATTATATTGTTATGGATAATGCACCTATTCATAAGCCCAAAGTGATTAGAAGAGTGATTAAAGAAAGAAGCTACAAATGCCTGTACTTACCATCCTGTTCACCCTTTTTAAATCCAATCGAGGAGTTTTGGTCAAAAGTGAAGGCGGATATTAGAAAAACGCCATTAAAAGCTGATGATTGACCGAAGGATCGTATTTATCAATCGGTTGGAAAGGTAAAAACGAAAAGACTACGAGGGTTGGATTAGGCATTCACTATCATTCTTTCAGCGGTGTCTAAACGAAGAAAGGGGTCTTTAAAGTGATAATCATTTATCAATAATAAGGCAAGTAAAATCAATAGGCTTATTGTGAGCCAAAAAAAAAAAAAAAAGAAAGTCTATTCATTTGGGAGGCTCCTTCTAGACAACTGTAGCAAAAAAAAAAACCAGGAGTATTGTTTCACCAGAATATGAAGGGGAGGGGCTCACTAGAATGTGAGGGAGGGGGCTCACCAAGTAGTTTTTGTTTTGTTTCCGTGCCAACACTCAATGTCTTCCCCGACACTAGCTATCTGCCTGAAACATACGTGTCACATATGTCAAAGATGAACGCTGCATGCGTCAGAAAATAGGCTAAATAATGTATGTACGAATTTATTATAAGTGGTCTTTCTTGATCGAACTGACAACATAAAATTAGAATAAATAATAAATAACAATATTTCTTTTTATTTCTTCTTCTTCTTGAAAAGAAACAAAACAAGTCGGTAACTTTATAAAGTCATGTTTAGCGAAGCGCCACACATTCAAAGGATTTGTTGGAAGGTATCATAGGTAATGGATAGAGGTGGCGGCCGTAGAATTAGTCTAACTTCTGATGTATTTTCTGGTGCATGTAGTGTTTCCCTATGTCAAAAGGAATTCAAAACTTCATTTAGTTTACGGCGTCATATTTCATGTATCCACAACAAGTCATTACCATCTAAAGACCCAGACGGATATTACTCATTAGACGGAGCGATCATTGAGCATATCGAATTGACAAAGAGCAGTACATCTCGCAAAACACAGAAGCATAAGCCAATAGTTCTAAAAGATGCATGATGATACCAGCGCGTTAGATGGGTCAGCTACCGACTGGTTTTATTTATCTCCATGTGATTTTAATGGACATATTGCATAAATCAGCGCAGCTGTGATATTCGTGGATAATAACTTAAGCCCTGACGCCAAGTCACACATGCTCTTGATGGTGATTATATTTTGCCCATGTTATCTATCTTTTTTTGTCACACTGCACACTATGATAAATGATCGAGAAGCCCAGTATATATCGATTCAGATCCGTTATTTTTGGTTAACTCCTTCCTGGAATGTTACCGGGCGATTTTCTTTATTCAGGCAAAACTAAACTTTGTCCATGGAAGTAACATAGATACAATAACACGTCGAGTCAAGGTGGAGGCAGGTCATTGACCTCAGCTAGAACATGCAATCCACTATCTATATCTTTGGCAAGAACGAGACCAGAGCTTTCTTTCTTTGTGATTTCCGGAATGGTTTCTTGCTCTCGAAGGGATGTGAATAGATTTGCAAGGATTTCAGACTTCCATCCACGATGTGCGGTTATTGAAGGTATATGGAGCATCTGCATGCCGTACTTCTGTCTCAATATAGCCACCAATATTGTTATAGCCCATGCTTGTGATGAATAGGGTAATGGTGACACATACGCATTACAGAAAAAAGGATACAGCAGAGCAAATACTGGAAAAGGATGCAACGGCGTGGTGTTGCACGAGTGAATTCAAAAGTTCAATAGATACATATAGTGTCCTGACTGTATCAACCTGAGTGTGTTCAACATCTTCCTTGGCGATGCTGCTGCTTGATCCTTCCATGACGAGCCGACCACGGCCATTAATGTCGTAGCCTAGGCCATCGTGATGCTTCATAAAGGAAAACTGGACCGTGAATACAAATTTATCGCTGGAGGTAGTGCAGAATAAAACCATCATTCTGCTTTGCTTGGAGACTATCTGGCGACCAAGGCCGGACCTGGATCGATTACAATGGCGGGGTATCGACTTTCACTTTATTGACGCAGCTACAAGATCAACAGGGGTAACTCCATTGGCAAGTGCTCCAAAGCTTGGGTGTGTCGAAGACAGTGGGATGTGCTTTGCGTGTACATTATGGGGCTACTGCAGCAAAACCACGAGAGAGTAGGATAGGAATGAGCGAAGATCATACAGTATTCCTTAAATATATCAACCATGAATCGAAAGCGTCAGCACCAGCTTCCGGCTCGACAATTGCTAACTAGGTCAAGGACATATTACAATTGTCAGGTGTAGATCAACAAAATTTAAAGCTCACTCAACACGTTCTGCGGCCAGTATAAAAGCCTTCTTAGAAAGGATTGACATAAGAAAGTTGAGATATCATGCAAATTGGAGTCAGAGGTCAGATACGTTTGAAAGATATTACTTTAAGCCGAGAAAACAGCATATAGAAGGTACCAGAATTGCCAAAGCGATATTCCAACAAACCACACCATTAGTCCTTACGAAAAAGAATATTACATCCGAAGTCGAATCGAAGTAAATTATGATTGAGATAAATATACCTCTCAATTCTAAAGTTGACGTAGAGGAGACTGGGGATGTGGCAAGGTCCCGCCCATGGTATAGAAAATTCTTTTAAAACATCCACCCATAAAAAAAAATATATATGTTTGTTATTAGAAAGGGATAAGGATATGAACTAAAAATCTTTATTGTTATATTACAGAAAATAAAGCATGGGTGGAAAAGCCTATTACCACACCCTAAGTCTCCTCTACGTCAACTTTAGAATTAATGAGTTATTCTGCTTTCATATAGATTCGTAACTATCCGCTTACTTTAGAAATTCATACAAATCATTACTGCTTGTTGACAAACCAGCATAATCCAATGCGACTAAGCAGACCTTCTCAGTGTTTGTGATAAACCTCAACATGTCTATATAGTCGAAATAAGTAATCTATTAATTTGGATATATACAATGTATCGCTGATTTGCTTATCCTGAGTGTTTTCTCCTGCATGTAAATATTTATATATTTCACTCGTTTGTTTTAAATCATTTTTACCAACCAGTCGTTAACTTGAGAGGTATATGATGCGAAAACATAATCAACTAGTGATCTTTCCTTTAGACGCTTGTAAAAGCCTTTTTCACAGTTCATTTCTTAGGGGGTAATATTTCGGGTTGGGCCGTAGATGTCTTAATACGCGATTGTTATTGATACGCATGCCTCTAAGACGAGGGCATATTTTCGCTTATGTGAAAACGAGTGCGAGTGGACAGGTAGAGGAGAAGAGGTAAGCCTGGTTTGTTTTTGTCTTTTCTGTACGCGGTTCATTGAGTCATACGGATTTGAAGATTGGCCTTTAAGTAATTTTACATGCTGTCAACGGACGAGAGAATAGTACTGGTGTTGTCGGATGCGCAGACTGCTATTGGCTGTTTTCGTTGTTGTAGTTTGATAATCTTGAAATTTCCAGCTGGAGATCGTTTTGATCAACATGTTGGGACTGCAGTTCGGTAGCCTGGCACTGTAGAGCTGAGAGAGTCAAGTCACTCGGATTGATCAGCTTTAAGTTATTTAGTTGAGGTGCTCTTTTCACATCATAAAAAGATCTGAATATTAAAAGTGATGATTTAAAGTTTTCACTGATATTATTTATGCTTATATTTTATGGAAACTCAATTAGCTGTCTTAATTCTTCAAAAAAGAAGCCGTAGTTACTTTCTATTTCGATACTGGGCATTATCTACAAGCTTACCGTGTTACGTCTGATCGACTTATGATTGGCTTAAAGTATTCTCCTAATACTCCGTCAAAATTTATAGATCGTCTCTCTTTTTTTTGATGTATCACTTTTAGCAGTAACACCATGCATTTTAATCAATTTTCATCTATACCGCGATTTTTTGTTTCTTTTCGTTTATTAAAAAGATCTTATTCGATGACAGCTACAATTATAGACGGAAAAGCTATTGCACAGTAAGTAAATACTATGTGAAAATGATATCAAGTGTTAATAATACATAAAGATCTGTTCGTGATCAAGTCAAGTCATCAATTGCCAACACAAAGCAAACATATCCCCAATTTGATCCTCGTTTGGCCATTCTATTAGTTGGCTCTCGTTCTGATTCGACTACTTATGTCAAGACAAAGGATAAGGCTGCTAATGAAGTAAGTTTAAAGAAAATGACCGCTTTTTTAGTGCAAAGGATCATTGATTATGCATATGTGATCTATAGGTTGGCATTTCAATCGAGATGAACAAACTGCCCGAGACAATAAGTCAAGAAGATCTTTTGGCTAAAATAAAGCAGTTTAACCTGGATGACAAGGTGCATGGCATCCTTGTTCAAATGCCTTTACCTTCACATATTGATGAAGACGTCGTGTTGGAGAGTATTGATTATAAAAAGGATGTGGACGGGTAAGATTCAGTAAACAATGATTAACGACACAAAGGTAATTAAAGGACTTATAGCTTTCATCCTTTTAATATCGGCAAGATGTGCAAGAGAGCAGGCAAGCCTATGTTTATTCCATGCACACCAAAGGGTATCATTCATCTTATCAAGACCACAGGCATTGATATCAGTGGCAAACGAGCTGTAGTTATCGGTCGTGGTGACATTGTTGGATCACCCGTTGCAGCCTTGCTAACGGCTGAGGATGCTACAGTGACACTTTGTCATTCGAAAACTAAGGATATTGAACGTATTGTTCAGGAGGCTGATATTGTTGTTGCAGCAGCTGGAAAGGCTGAACTTGTCAAAGGTAGCTGGATTAAGCCTGGTGCTATAGTGATCGATGTTGGCATGAATGCTGTGGATGGTAAATTGATTTTTTTTTTTTGCTATATACAGCACAACTAAATTGCTTATAGATCCTACCAAGAAATCAGGATATCGCTGGGTTGGTGATGTAGAGTTTGAAAAGGCAAAAGAAGTAGCATCCTTTATTACACCTGTACCAGGAGGAGTAGGTCCAATGACCGTTGCTATGCTCATGGAAAACACAATGCTCAGTGCTCAACGCTGGTTATCTATAAATGACTCCAAATAAAGTGTAAAAGTAGGGCTTATGATAAAAACTTAAAGTGGGCTTATGGTAGCTTAGTTTTTGCACTCCGTTCAATTTTTGGTACCTTTCTTTTCTTTTCTTTTTTCCTTCATCTCGTATTAACAATGATTGGAATTGACGAAATTCTCAAAAAACGTAAAAATAAAGAAGAAGGAATATTTAATATATAGCTAGAACAAGTGATTTCATCTTAGGTTTTTTGGAATTAATAAAGTCAGTTCAGCCAACTGGAAGATGGAAGCTTGTGGTTGTTGACAGTCTTTCTTCCAAGATACTAAATTCTGCTTGTAAAATGTATGATATTTTGGAAGAAAATGTAAGGCACCCCTTTTTTATTTTGTTGACTTGACATCCGTAGTAATAGTTACTGATATATTCATAGGTTACTTGTAAGTTTATTTACTGTTGTTGTCCCTTTTAAACTCATCCTTTTTCTTTCCAAGTGGTCGAAAATATCGAAAAGCCAAGACAGCCTTATCCTAGTTATGAAGCTGTCTATATCCTTACACCATGCATCGAATCATGTACTCGTCTCGTAGACGATTTCTCTCGAAAAGATGGGCCAATGTATGCTGCAGCTCATGTTCACTTTATCAATGGTATTATTTTATAAATGGCAGCAAGAGGAAGGGGTAATAACATGTATAAATAGCTTTGGATAATAATGTATTCAACGAGTTCACTCGTATGCTTAATGCTGCTAATGCTGCCAATCACATCAAAAGCTTAAAGGAAATGTATGTGGATTTCATAGGTAAAGTAATTTTTATTCAAAAGAATATTGCAGTTCTTTAAGTTCTTTATATAGTACGCGAGCAGTGTGTTTATACTCTTGACAATGAAAACAAATTCCACACTTTATTTGGTAGCGACGGATCAAACACGTCGCAGACTGAAATGCAGCTGGACGATATTGCAAAGGAGGTAGAAGAATCAATTACTGCTGCTTTTTCTTATTTCTCATCCTATTTAGCTTTTATGCGTTTGCGTGACCCTTGGTGAAAGTCCATTGATCAGATACCATCGTCCTCTGGATGAAAAAGGAACGATTAATCGAAAGATACCTGAACATTTAGCAAAACTAGTTCAAGCAGAACTTGATAACTTTTGCGCTACAAATCCAGAATTCCCTGTAGGTGTTGCGAGCTTTTCATTGTATAAAGATCTAATTTTTTTTTTTT
>NW_019671939.1:212885-252379 GCF_002708625.1 Rhizopus microsporus ATCC 52813 | reverse complement strand
AATAGCCACCTAGAGATCCTCCACTTCCTAGCGGTACATTAATCTTACTCGATCGTACTATTGATCCCATTGCACCCTTTTTGCATGAATTCACGTATCAAGCCATGATGGCTGATTTATTAAAACCAGAGGAAGTGTTGGCAGGTCTCAAATATGAATACGATTATGTGCAGGAAGATGGAACGAGTCATAAACAGGAAGTGACTTTGAACGAACAAGATAACGTGTACACAATGATTCGTCATATGCATATTGCTAGCACGACCGAGAAATTGATTGAAGAGTTTAATCGATTCATAAATGAAAATAAGAAATCCTCTGGCGAAGGGTAATAGTTTATATATATGTATATATATATAAGGCTCGTAGTAACTCCTGGTATTTAGGCAAACGACAGCAGCTACTTTGAATGATATGAAGAATATAATTTCCAATCTTCCTCAGTTCCAGGAAATGAAATCCAAATACTCAGCTCATATGACGATTGCCAGTGATTGTATGAATGAGTTCAAATACCAGAATTTGGAAGTGATTGGTTTAATTGAACAGGTACGCGATATGAACCGCTGAGCTTTTTATAACAGTTTATCCTAGAACATGGCTTGTGGTAAAACTCCTGAAGGGGATGAAGTTGAAAATTTGAAAGAAGATTTAATTTCAATATTGGATGATCCAGAAACAAGGTAAATATATGCCGTGTGGCTGAATTAAGAAATAACACAAGTGTAGTGAGATGGTCAAGACCAGACTTATCCTCTTGTGGATCGCTACCTCAGACACGGTGGATCCAGCCGATCTGGAAGAGCTACTCTCATATGCTCGTCTTAGTCAAGAATATAAAGATGCCATCGAGAACATCTCTTTACTGAACGTACAGCTTTCGAAATCAGCCAATAAACAGGGTCAAAAGACAAAGAAGGGCAAAAAGAAGAAGGATGCTCAGCAGGAGGTTCCTTTTGATCTTTCTCGTTATGTACCTGTTGTCAAGCGTATTGTTGAGGGACATATCGATGGTACGATTGACCAAAGATTGTTTCCGAATAATCTTCGAACGGTCAAGCAGCAAAGCTTACGCAAGAACACGGCAGAAGCAGTGAAGGAAGTACCAAAGCTGAGAGTGTATAAAACCCAGTGGCATAAAAAATCTACAAAAGGAAACGTAAGTGAAATAAGCGATAACAAGGAAACTGAATTGAACTTGTCTGTGTTTAGGCTGCTCCTAAACCTCCTTCAGGCCCTCCCATTATTATCTTTATCGTTGGAGGTATGACGTATTCAGAAATTAGATCAGCCTATGAACTTGCAGAAGCCTTTGACAGAGAAGTGTATATTGGTAAGTTGTTATGACAACGATGGAAAACAGATGAATTGAACGATGAATAGGCTCAACGCATGTTATTACACCTGATAAGTTTGTGAATGATCTGAGTCAATTGGATAAAAAGTTGCCTGCGCCAACAAGTGTCATTCCACCATACACGGGCACTGTTCATAACGCGGTCAGACCTATCAACCAAGATCAAAGACCTCCTCCACGTACTTCCTCTTCTAATCCAAAGGGACACAAGTTGTTAGGAAAGTGGTAAAAAAAGAAGAAAATAAAATATAAAAATAAATACTTGCCTTTATTGTTATTGGAAGTGTTTTTGTGACAATCTTTTGGAAGAGTTTTTTTTTTATTTGAAATTTTTTTATTTTTCCCTTGGTTCTTCTTTTTTTTTTTTTTATCTCATTTTTTTTCGAACTGACGATGACCTTCCTTGCAGCTATTCACCGTATGGCTCCTGCTGCCGTCAAGCAGGTTGCTACTGCTTCCATGAAGCCTACTGCTATTGCTCTTACACAAAAGCGTTTCAAGTCAAGTGGCACTGAGGTATAATTATCGCAAAAATTATAGACCAAAGCATTTATCTTATTATGACAGATGACCGTTCGTGAAGCTTTAAACCAAGCTTTGGAAGAAGAAATGATCAAGGATGAAACAGTATACATTCTCGGTGAAGAAGTTGCTCAATATAATGGTGCTTATAAGGTACTTGCCACTACACATAGTTGTGCGCGTTGTTGGAGAGAGGTGTAGGGGTGTTAATGGGAGAATCTGGGAAAACAGTAAAAAATTTGGGGTAGATTCGGGCTTAATGTGGTGTATATGGGTGACGAAGAGGAGGAGTTTTAATTAGAAAACTTTTATACTGAACAATATAGGTCACCAAAGGCTTGCTGGATAAGTTTGGTCCTAAACGTGTGATTGATACCCCCATTACCGAAATGGGTTTCGCTGGTCTTGCTGTCGGTTCTGCTTTCAGCGGTTTGAAGCCCGTTTGTGAGTTCATGACTTTCAACTTTGCTATGCAGGTAAATTTGTGTAAATAGGATTCAAGAAACCAAAACTTAGTATATTATAGGCTATTGATCAAATCGTCAACTCTGCTGCAAAGACCTTCTACATGTCTGGTGGTATCGTCAAGTGCCCCATTGTTTTCCGTGGACCTAACGGCGCTGCTGCTGGTGTCGGTGCTCAACACTCTCAAGACTTTGCTGCTTGGTACGGTTCCGTCCCTGGTCTCAAGGTCGTCTCTCCTTGGAACTCTGAAGATGCAAAGGGTTTGTTGAAGGCCGCCATTCGTGATCCTAACCCTGTCGTCGTTCTCGAAAACGAACTCGAATATGGTATCTCTTACCCCATGTCCGCCGAAGCTCTCTCTGAGGACTTTGTTCTTCCTATTGGTAAGGCCAAGGTTGAACGTGAAGGTAAAGATATCACCCTTGTCTCCCACTCTCGTTCTGTCGGCTTCTGTATGAAGGCCGCTGAACTCTTGGCCAAGGACGGTATTTCTGCTGAAGTCATCAACTTGAGATCTATCAAGCCTCTCGATACTGAAACAATCTTCAAATCTATCAAAAAGACCAACCACATCGTTTCTGTCGAACAAGGTTGGGCCTCTTTTGGTGTTGGTTCCGAAATTTGTGCTCAAGTTATGGAAAGTAAGTATTGACATTAAAAAGAGAATTACGTGCGTGTGTGCTGATGTTTGAATATAATAGACGAAGCATTCTGGCACTTGGATGCTCCCATGACTCGTGTCACTGGTGCCGATGTCCCTACACCCTATGCCGCCAACCTTGAAGCTCTTGCTTTCCCCGATGAACACGTCATTGTCAAGGCTGTTAGAGATAACTTGGACAAGAAAGTTGGTTTCTAAATTTATTTAATTACTCAATAATACACTCTTTGTAAAACAACACCATGGTTAGTGAAAGTTGATAAATGGGGAGATGAACTGCATTTTCCGGAATTGGATCCCACAGGAAATCTTTGTTGAGAAAGAGAAAGGAGTATTGGGATTCTTTTGTTTTTTGTTTTTGTCATTTGTATCCTTTCATATATAAGTATTTTCCCGTGAATCAGAACATTATGCAGATGATATGCTCATATTGGAGAACGTACACTACAAGATTTATGATATGTATTCAATATTGCTTACTATGTGAATATGTCTTATCAGTTAAATGGCTCGGGAAGGCACTCTGTAACATAATATATTTTCTTTTAAAATTATACCCCTTTCTCTTATTCCTCAGTGTGACATTATTTGTAATACCCTGAGCTCAGTCTTTTCTTCAAACATATCCTAATTGTATCATTAAATACTTTATTTTCAAACACAAAGCACATATAAACGATAGTCTAGAAGCATCACCACCCATCTGCAAAACTACGCGGATAGACGGGTGCCATAATAGTGGAATAAGGTCTACAGTGACTTCGATAAACTACAGATCTCATTTACAAAAAAGTTCTGATCTCATGACAATTAGATATGCGACAGGGACAGCAAGGGTCAGTCTCCTACAATTTATGATTGATAAACTGTGATTTCGTGGCAAGTGTGAGTGCTGTATTTATCCTATAAATACTTAATAGTACGAGTTTACTGTAGGCCTATACTCTAATAAGCAATACAGAGACTGATCCCAAAGCACGTTAGCATATAACGCGACATGCCCAATTCTCATTGATCAAGTAATACTCTTGTTTTCATACAAAATGACGATACTTTAATAACGATCTTTGTTTTTTTCTATACAGAGGCTCATCGGCATGTACCTTTGTTCTTTGTTATTCGTCTGTATCACATCGACGAAGTATTTGTTAGACCTTGCTGTCTAATCAGCCAGCCTATCCAAGAACAAATGAAGCTTTAGTATTACTACAAGCTTGTCAGGGTGATACCACTCGATAAGTATCAATAAGATCACATTGTTTTTGCTGATAGAACTTTATAGATCTCACATCACGAATTCACTTACACAAAAGGGAATATACCATATCATTATTGACCATGCAGAGTTGGATCATGTACAAGCATCTGAAGTAAAGATGAAGAGATTCAATACATATATACTGATTGATTACTATTAGGACATACGTTATGATACAAGAAATTACAGTTGATCATGAATCACCCTTTGAAGTTCTGTCTCGCCATCAATTGCACAGAAAAATGCGTACAGCGATCTCAAACTCAGAAAAAAAAAATGTCATTGGCTGTGTACTTGAGGATCTTTGCTGTATCTAGGCAGGATGCTACATGATACGGGATCTTTTTTATGTGAGGACAACTCTTATGCATGTTCATTTCACAACAGCGGTTTTTTTTTCTGATCATTCACAAAACGCTTCACATTAACAAAAATTGATTATGAAACGATCTCTTAGCCTTGGTCAATGTCTTTTCGAAGCTGATGAATGGTTTTCGAAAAGAGTGCAAACTGCAGTTGGAAAAAAAAAAAAAAAAAGAGACGCTTCAAATCACTGTCCAAAAGCAGTTTTCTGTCCTTAAAAAATAGTATCACCTCTTTTATTTAATTGGGTTAATAAAGGGAGGGAACAACAGGGTCTCTTTATACATTGCTAATGGGTTGAGTCATGGTTGGTTGATTAGGTTGTTTCTGAAAGTCAGAACCATATAGTTTTTGTAATAAGACAGGCTTTAGTTCTTGTAGTTGAGCTGGCGTGAGGTTATTTAGTTGGTTTTGCTGTTGAGCAAGTTCTACTTGCTTCTGTTCGTATATTTTTGTTTTCATTTTGATCCTCTTTAACCAGATAACATAAGTAGCCAAGACAATAACAGCTGCTATGAGTGAAAAGATGACAATGAATAATGTTTGATTTGTATTTGGCATAAAACAATGAAAGTGTAGAGTAACCTTGTTTAAATTGATGTTGCAGCTTCTAATTATCAATAATGCCACAACAAATCAGATGCCGCATTCCCTGTTTGTATTGTCGTACAACCAAAATAATATTGTTAAAGGAGGGAACTCATTAAGCGAACGATTCATTATCTCTCGACAGACCCATTGGTATACAATTTAACTCTGTATGTTATTGAAATACATCACTTGATTTAGATTTATAATCTGTGCAAAGGTATAGTATATCTTGTAAGAAAGTCTTGTTCTCATCTGTCACTATGGGATCATTGTCTTAGGGAGACGTATTGTTACCATGCTGTATATCAATGGTACAAAGACCAACCTGCAGGAAATTTTGGTCCAGAAACGCCTTGGTACTCAGAAAACCCTGACAGCTGATAGTTGATACTAAATGTGGCGGCATCAGCACTAGGCTATTATCTTGTATCAAGCCGTATATATGATGCTACCGATACAATGAATACTTAAACAAACTAGGCAGAGGCATGTAAAGCCAAATAGTGCTGTCGAACAAAGCTGTTTAGGGGCTAGGCAAATTCATAAGGTCTACTGTCACTTATGAGCCTCGTTCTGCAAGTAGAATGCAAAGAGAATCTACCAAGAAGCTGTTACTCATATAAGAAGAGGATATAGGGCAACCAAGACTTGTTATCATACCATTAATATCTAGAATTAACCGTTGCCTTTTTATACTATTTTCTCTCCTTTTCTCCGCCCAGGTAACCGTTTTCTTTAGCTATTTTTTTTAACCTACGCCATAATGTAATAAAGATTCAGTAGACGTCGATAGCTTCTATTCATCATGCTCCTTTCTTATATTGGTAATCATTGTCACCTGTGATATCAGGGCCCGCGTATTATTTCTTTTATTGGGAAATTACCTAAACAGCAGCTGATCTAGCGTAGAATGACTCGAAATGATTAGATATCGAGAAATTATGTATGCATCTAACATGGCAAGAAAAAACCGATATATGTCCGTACTTGGAAAAATTAACGACCTTGGTAAATAAAGCAGCACTTTTGATGGCAGGAATAATATGAACGCAGTAATGGTTAAAGTAAGCCCGTTCTTCAGGTTTCTATTGGCTTATTTTTCCGTCTGATAAAAACACGAGCATGGGCCCTTCCTATTTTGTTACTTTTTCTTTTTCTTTCTTTGAACAAAAATTATGCATGCCTTCCTCCTTCAAAGTGTCAGAAGGCAAAAGGTAATAAATCAGTCCTTTTCAAAATATACCTCTTGCTGTCATGTCAAAAAGGCACCCGAGCCAAAGATGACCAGCCTTTCGTTTTGGCAGGATCCACTTGTTTGGCAACGTACAAGGGTGAACACGTTAAGGTACAATAAATGACTATTGTTTTTTCCTTTAAAGAGGTCTAAGAGAGAGAGACGAATAGATGCTTGATCGGTTGTACAACAGGGGATTTTGCTACAATGTGGTATCTACAGATGCATCATCCTACACTATCACCGGCTATAACGACAGCCGCATCAATGGTATGTGCATCTGTAAGATATGAATCGGTCTAATTATCGTAGATAGCGGGTATATCCACCTCTTTAGCCTTAGAAACTGTTTTACTACAGCGTACGATGAAAGTGCCTTATCCAGCGGCATTCAAAACGGCAATGGGCATGAGCTTTGTTTCTATGCTTGCTATGGAACTGACAGAGAATGTGGTTGATTGGCACCTGATGGGTGGCCAAGTTGTATTGAATGATCCCAAGTTTTGGATGGCAGCTGCTGTAAGTGCAGCAGCAGGATATGTTGTTCCATTACCTTACAACTATTGGAGACTAAAGGCACTTGGTAAATCATGTCATTAATAAAGATGAGAATATGTGTAGGTTTTATTTACTATAATACATGAATATGATATACAAATACATAAATATGAAAAAGAAGGAGGGGGGGGGGGGGGGGGGTATACGATGGATAACTTAATGTTGATATAATTGATGATGATTTGCAAGGTTACCAAGAGAATGGAATTTCCTATGACAGGTCTTGCATCGAACAACCGATGATCTACAACGGTTTATGGCTTGTTGTGTATAAGTAGACTGTACAGTAGCTAATGTCATTAAATTCTCTTGAGCTTCATCTAATGGCCAATCGTTATATTTGATGTTATTAGAAGGAATTGATGCCAGCATTTAGATTTTTATAAAAAAGTAAATAATAAAAAGGAGAAGGAACACTTTGTTCTTTTTATACTTTTTCCAAGAAAAAATGTTGTAATGTTTGTGTAATTGGGGCAACATGAAGAAAGGTGGGAAGAATTTCACCTAAAAAAGTAACTCTTACAGAACATGAGTGAGGGAGCCATTTTGAGCCATTTTTTATTATCATTTCTTTTCTTTTATGCTTTAAAAAGCCCTATATTGTCCTTTATTTTACTATTTTAACTTGATTTATGAGCTCTGTTCGGAAAAAGCCTCATAGCTTAATTTTTTTGATTGCATGAAAAAATAAAGTTCACACATCTTCCCGTTGGAAACCTTACGGGTGGAATTAAGGGCGCAGAAATTGTTTCATCTGCCTAACAATTCAATCTCAGCATGTGACGTATTTTTTGAGATGAGTATGTGCTCATTACGTCTGGATAGGATTAATAGAAAAATCTTTTTTTCCGTAAAGTTTATCAAACATACAAATGGGTGCTTTAGTAAGTTGAGTCAATGCCTCTAATAAAGATACTGACTTTTAACTCGTTTATAGAAAATTACTGTCAAGACACTTCAACAAAAGCAATTTAAACTCGAAGTAGATAGCACTGACTCTGTAAGATTGAATCCTTCGTTTGATCTTTTGTATCCTTATCTTTTTTTTTTATAAAGATCCTCTCCGTCAAGGAAAAGATTGAACAATCTCAAGGACATCCTGTTGCTCAACAAAAACTTATCTTTTCTGGTAAGTTTGTAACCCACTTCACACGCGTGTATACGTGTGTGTGTGTGTGTGCATATGTAATTAATTGTATTTGTGGTAGGTAAAATTCTTTCCGATGATAAAACGGTCGAAGAATACAACATTACAGAAAAGGACTTCTTGGTTGTAATGGTCTCAAAGGTGAGCATATAACCTGATGAATGTTTTTTAAGCTTATGCTTTATCTTTAGCCAAAAGCAACACCAGCTTCCAGTAGTTCTGCCGCTAAAAAAGAATCAACACCTGCAGCAACAACACCATCAAAGCCAGCTGAACCTGTCAAGTCTGAATCTCCTGCCGCAGCACCTGCCAGTAGCAACAGCCCAGCACCTGTTTCTGACACTCCCAAAGAGGCAGAAAAGGTTACTACGGACAGTTATTCTCAATTAGGCAAGTATATATTTCTGTAATATTTTCCGTATATTAATCGGTTAATGCAGTCACTGGCTCTCAATTGGAAAGTGTACTTGAGAATATGATGGCCATGGGTTTTGAACGTGCTCAATGTGAACGTGCGCTTCGTGCCAGTTTTAACAATCCTGACAGAGCTGTGGAATATCTGTTCAATGTAAGCTCATTCATGGCTTCTAATGATTGTATCTAATATCTTTTTAGGGTATTCCTGAAAATATATTGAATGAAATGAATGCTGCACAACAACCACAGTCAGATGAGCAACAACAAGATACCAACACACCTATATCTCCTGGCACAACCACAGCTCCTACTAATGATGCTAGTAAGTGTGTATATAATATATATAATGAACTTCAACTCACATACTTTAGATGCACCATTGAATCTTTTTGCTGCTGCTCAACAACACGCTCAGCAACAACAGCAACAACAACAACAACAGCAACCATTAGGTGCAGATCTTGCCAGCTTTAGAAACACACCTCACTTCCATCAAATTCGTCAATTAGTTCAAACAAATCCTGGCTTGCTTCAACCTTTGCTTCAATCAATAGGTCAATCCAATCCAGAATTGATTCGAGCTATTAATGCTGATCCTAATGGATTCCTGCAAGCATTCTTGGAAGGAGCTGAAGGAGAAGAAGGTGGACCAGAAACGGCAACAATCCAAGTGACTGCTGAAGAAAGAGAAGCAATTGAAAGAGTAAAATAGGAATATTACTTTAAAGATATTACTGTCTAACTTCATTTATTATAGCTGGAAGCATTGGGTTTCCCAAGACAAGTTGTCATAGAAGCTTATTTCGCATGCGATAAGAATGAAGGTAAAAACAAAGAAAAACACATAGTTTGCTTTTATTTATTTTTATATAGAATTGGCTGCAAATTATCTCTTTGATCATGGAAATGATGATTTTGAATAAAAAAACAAAAAAATTACTTTTTTAGTAAAACAATAAACTTTTTCATTTCCTTTTGCGCCCCTTTATCATGCATGCCTTTTATTCTCATTTATTGAATCACCGACAAAAATGACAAATCAGTCACAGCCAAAAAGTTTTTTAAATGATGAATTCCCTGCCCTAAGCCTTTTCTCAGGACTTTTTATTTATTCATAGAGAAAGGAACTCTTTGTTATGGATCAGCAAGCAGGTAATAATAGAATGCATCTCATCATTTCTCTTGTCTAATTACCAACTCTAGTTGAAATCAAGAACAAGAAAGTGACAGCACCCACTCCACAAAACACACCTATAAACGCAGCTCCCATAAGCTCACAATCTATTCCTACGGTTCCTTCCATCTCTGAAGAGATAGAAACTATTAGTACACCAGGTATAAGAACAATAGATAAAAAATTTGTTGTCAAGTGACTGACAAAGAATTCATTAGGTGTTGCTGGTCAAAATAACTCAGGTCTGATGAGCATGCTTCAAGGCAGATTAGGTAATCTCATCAGTGAACCACTTCCTGCTTCTGTTCAACGTCGTATCAATGGCTTAAAATTTCTTCAATCCAAACATGCTGAATTGGAAGGAGAATTTCAAAAGGAAGTCTTGGCTTTAGAAAAGAAATATCTAGAGTTATACCGTCCATTATACACCAAGCGTGCTGAAGTGATCACTGGTAAATACGAACCTACAGAAGAAGAAGTAGCTCTTGGAGCCAAAGTAGATGAAGAAGAAGATCAGAGCGATTTGGAGGATGATAAGGAAAACGATGTAACAGAGAGCACAGATGATAATGTGTCGGGTATTCCCGAGTTCTGGTTGACAGCCTTAAAGACCCACCCACAAATTGGTGAAACAATCACAGATGAAGACTGTAATGTCTTGAAGCACCTTGTTGATATTCGTTTAAGCTATCTCGAGAAGCCTGGTTTCCAAATAGAATTCGAGTTTACTGAAAACGATTACTTCACCAACAAAGTGCTTACCAAGACTTACTATTATCAAGACAATGTGAGCGGTGGTGATTACGTTTATGACCATGCTGAAGGATGTGACATCAACTGGAAAGAAGGCAAGGACTTGACTGTCACTATTGAAACAAAGAAGCAGCGTCACAAGGGCACCAACAAGACTCGTGTCGTCAAGCGCACAGTTCCTGCTGAATCATTCTTCAACTTCTTCAATCCTCCTGTTCTTCCAGACGACTCTGAAGAATTGGATGAAGATGAGGCTGAAGGTTTAGATGCCAAGTTGGAAGCTGATTATGAAATGGGTGAAGAATTCAAGGAAAAGATTATTCCTCACGCTGTTGATTATTTCACAGGAAAGGCACTTGAATACGAAGATTATGATGATGAAGATGATTTTGATGAGGTATATTTATATTTACAAAAATGAGGATTCAAACTCACGTTGAAATAGGATGATTTCCTTAGTGATGATGATATTGATGATGATGAAGATGATGACGATGACGATGATGATGACGATACTGTAAGCTTAAATCATCTTTTATAAAGAAACGTTACTAAACATTCATAATAGAAGCCTGCTAAAACTGAAAATGCTCCTGAATGCAAGCAATCTTAAACTGTATACATTATATTTTTCAAAATTAAAATCACTCCATCAGCTCTAACGTCTCTTTTCATACAAGGAGGGGAACTGTTCTCATATTTCCTTATTTTAAGAAAGAAATGCCCTTTGAACCTATTTTAACCGTAGCCAAGATTGATTGGTTCTTGGTGCACGTGACTCTCCTATATGCTCTGTCTCTTATTTTTCTATTTTCTTCTTTATTTCTTTTTTTTTTTTTTTTCCTTTCAATAAGATGACCCAAGCAATTATCTCTTTACTTTCGAATAATGCTACATTATGTCTGCCGATAGAGTCAAGCACTTACACAGTATGTGATTTAAAGCAGGAGATATTCTCCAAAACACACATTCCTGTAGATCAACAAATACTACGAACGATTGGAGGACTTGATATTGATGATCAACAGCCACTAGAATCAGATAAACATATTCTTCATTTCAACTTGTCAGCTCGTTTATTAGGTGGTAAAGGAGGCTTTGGATCTATGCTCCGTGCACAGGGCGGTCGAATGAATGCTCAAAAGACAACTAATTTCGAAGCATGCAGAGACTTGCAAGGACGAAGAATTCGAAGCGTGAATGAAGCTAAAAGGTAAATTTAGCAAAACACAAATATGTAGTAGTAGTTAACTAATCTACTTGCAGATTGCAAGAAGAATTGGATGCTCTTCCCAAACGAGAAGCTGAAAAAAGAGAAAGATTGAAGCGAAAGATAGAAGAAGCATTGAAAGAAAGAGAACCAAGAAAACATTTGTTTGATGATAATGAATTTTTAGAAAGCAAGGAAGAAGTAGTTGAAGGAGTAAAGTCAGCTATAGGACAAGCACTAAAGAAACAAAAGACTTCACATAATGGCAACCATAAGCCAGTAGCCTCAACATCTCAATGTCTGTTTAATGATGATATCTCTGATGAGGATGAGGATGAGGATGAGGAAGAAGAGGAAGAGGAAGAAGAAGAGGAAGAGAAGGAGAAACAGGAAGAAGAAGAAGAGGAAAAGAAAGTAGAAAAAGAGGAAATAAAAGTAGAAGAAAAGAAAGGCGAGAAAAAGGCTAAAGCTAATAACCGCCAAAAGAAAGGAAAAGGAAAAAGCAAACAATAGTCATAATCATTTACATATGGGTGATACGAACATGATGAGGCGAGATTACGTAACATAGTAACAAATGATCCATAATCAATAAAATACTTATACCATATGTAATTGTTTACAAAGGCTTGATAGCCTAGCTGAGACTGCACCTATACAATAATGGGAAGATGAACTCTCTTGTAAAAGCATCTCTAGCTAAAATTATTTTCCTTCGGCAACAAAAGCCAAAAACTTAACCCCTTTGTGACAATCTCTTTGTGAGAAGAAAAGAGCTCCGGTTTATTAAACACAAGAATGATGTATGAGATCATGTAGTGGATTGTACTACTTTAGAGAGTAGGCACTAATGACACTATCTATACTCCATTTTCTTAATAGGAACATATTGTTGTAATTGCTTGTTTAGCGCTATGGTCTTGATTAAGTAAAAAGAGCAAAAGTCAAGACTTTATGACGCTCAGATCTCTCGTTCAATTGTCATGTGCAATTATAACAATAATCCCATAAATGAACATTACAGTATATTTTGGGGACAGGTACAGGCTATGATAAGCTCTATGAGTACTCTTTGGGTGGATTGTAAAAAGGTGTGTCACATCATTGGCGCCTGGGAGCTAGCTTGCAATAGTTGGTTGTGTTCAACTGGGTACTCAGTGCTGTCTCCCGATGACCGTCGATCAAACTCTTGTACTTTCTGATTATCAAAGTATTTCAATCCCAATCGAACATCAGCGATACTAACAAAACCAAGCCTTTTCTGAAGCCCCACAGCGATGATAGCGTCTCTGGAAAGCAAACTCTGCTTTGAGTCATATAGTAGTCGAAGATCTACTTTAAATCCAACCCACATTTCGCTGTATCAGTAGCTTGACCATTTCAATAGATTTATGCCTTTGTTGGTGTAAACTCGTATCCAGTTTTACATCTGTAAAAGACGAATAAGTCGATAACCATCACAGTAGCTGTTTATTGATAGAACAGTAATAATATACATGTGATTTTTATTGGAGAATTAATACTGTCAGTGTGATTATTTATGCTTGTCTTATGACTATTATTTTAATGGCTACTATAGTTACTGTTAGTATACGTTATTCTTATCAGATGCAATAGAAGAAAGTAGAATGCATGCTCTACTGCAAGTTTATACTCGAGTTAGTATAATGATTCATATCAAACACGTCATTCGTTATCCCCCAAACTTACCCCAAATTGATGACGAAGGCATTGTACGACGTTTTCAAATCTTTTATGGTCACCAAGTATGCCTAATCTCAATAGCTTTTATTTTATAATCGTTATTTGCTCCAAAGATTTCTTTACTTCTTTTCAGGATAATAGAATATGCACAATGAGACTTATTTTCTTTATTATATAAAAAAGGGGCTCTTTCAAATCAATATGTATTGATCGTCTTCTTCCTAAAAGATTATCCTAAACAATGTTCCCATCATTAAGAATCCTGGAATATGGGGTAATGTCCTATTCCTTTTACGGCGTATTATAATTGATTTATTTACAAATATGTATATTTTGTAGATGGTATTTTTGAAATTCAGCAAATGATATGTATTTATGTACAAGAAAGAAAGTTATTTATTTACACACATATTATTAATAGTAATCATTATGGTAGTGATTATCGAGACGATTGGGTGGTTCATCTAAGGGTAATCCAGCTATCTTCGACTGTAGTCGAACTAGTTTGGGTGTCATTGAGGATCTTAATTCTTCACGTGTAACAGGATCCGATATATGTTCAAGCAGCTGCATAAAATTACTGATGCAGTTATCTAAGGCTTCTCGCGCAGCAAGGATATCGCCAGAGTAATAAAAAGAGCCAATAGAATCTTCAGCATAACTAAGCTGTTGCCATGGAGATGAGTATTGACTGCGCTCATTATTATAAATTATTTTTATTCTTACCTCATCTTGGGCTAAAGTGTATAATGAATGTAACTTTTCTAATTCTTTTGAATAATCAAATGGTTCTGACATAGACATTTCTTCTACTGGTGATATATTCAATGAACCTCTACCGCGAAAGAATGGCAATGCATGCCGAAATCTATCTATGACACTTGCTGTTGAATCATATGTGCCCACCGATGTGGCATCACTATATTTTCTTACAGAAGGATGCTCTGTTGTATGTGTTGTATCTTGACTGTGCTTTCGTTTGCATCGCTCTATGTTTGTGAACTTGTTTAGGATTGTGTATATCTTTGATTTAAATGCTGTTCCTGGCATATGTATAGCCATGATGATTGAATTGATAAATAAATATAGAATAAAAAAATATACAAAGAAAAGAAAGGAATAAAAAAGGAATATAAATAATCTAATTATATAAATAATAAAACAATCGGAATAAATCTAAAAAGTCAATTATATCGGAATCTATTGTGTCACTTTGTACAGAGCCAAATTTTTATGCGCATGAAAAAGCAGATGGCAATGCATTATAAACTCCCTTGCCAAGTCCAAGTCACGATTCCTGTTAAATATTATACATGCCTACGCCACTTGATAAAATAGGTCAAGAGCCTTTTATTATTAAGGGCTTAGTAAGCGATATAAAGTATATGTTTCATTGTATGCGACTGCGCCTACAAACAATAAAGAAGTTTAAGGGTGCCATATGTGGGGGGATGGGGGGAGATCAAAATAAAGGTTACATCTTCATGTGTATCAACGCGTTAATGTATTCCAGTCTTGCCCAATTTGTTTTGATGTTTTATGTACAAGCAAAACCAATCGAAGCGATCATGGGTTTCTTAGTTAACACAACAGAATAATAATAAAACCTTGAAGATCTTGAGATAACAAGCTGCGGCTACTACGTCACAACCGTTGCTATGTAAACTGCGAAACAGAAAGTGTAATACTCATTATGATGCGAAATTAGAAACAAAGGATTCACGTATCTTTGTGAGACAATAATGAACGCATTATCACTCATTAGTACTAGAATACTTGGGGCTAATCTTGTTGGAAATATTAGATTATCATCAAAAAGTATGGTTTATATAGATACAATAAAAAGTATAGAACCTAAGGTAACTATTACGTAAGTCAACTTTATCTTAACACCAGTCGCAATGGAAATAGACGAAGGTGTTGTCTTGATCTGATTCGCATTATTATTATCGCATGACGTACGAGGCTTAAGCGTCTTTACACTTTCATCTGTTGTATAATTCGTATTGGTCAATACAGTCGAGTATTTCAAAGAATCGAGCATACGAAGGATCCCAGGTCCTATAGGTGATCTATAGATCTTCTCGACGACCGTGTTATTGCTCATTGTCGTATTGTACCGTATCTCTGGTATCTCGTTGTAATACTCTGTCACCAAGCTCTCTAAAGTTCTGCCTGGGTGGTATACTCGCGTCATCAAAAAATCCACAGTGTCCGCGTACTTATCATCTAAATGAGCAATCTTCAAACCGGGCCTGTTCACTGATGGATCCACTGTTTCATGCACAAGTTCGGCAAACATGTCTTGACCTGTGAGTAATGTCATACTTTGATACGTTCGATTGAGGTAATCTACACGATTGAAACTACTGTTGGCAACGGGAGGTGGCCGAAACTGAAAACGTAATGTCTCTGGCTGAGAGAGTGACACCCATAATTTATGTGCGGCCACTGATTGATTGGCGGTACTGAAAATTTGGACAAAGTTGAAGATGAATGCATCTTCTGTATTGTTTACACAAAAGTTTTTCTGCATATCAGCCGCAAGTTCTGACAGACGGAAGGAGCTTCTTGTCGTGTTAAAACTGTCATCAATCACGGTCAAGTGTTTGTCAAAGATCATCGTTGGTTGAAACCCGCTGAGGTAAGCTGGTCCAGCGTCTCCATCCACAAACCAGTATGGACTAGGCGTCACAAGTTCAACTTTGAGTGGGTCTATGATACCGTCGATCAGCATTCTAAATGGTGACATCTTTGTCCAAAAATACGCTGCCCATGAGCTTAGGATGCCAAGGCCATGAAGTAGTTCATGTAAAAAGATGGCGCGAAAGTCTACTTGATAATCTAAAATATCTGTGTCATTCTATTCAAGTTATTCAATGATTTTTATCCTACTTCTTTTTTGAGAATATTTACTGAAAACCAAAATTTTCCATTAGGTGGTGTTGATGTGCCATTCCATCCGTTACGGATAGCGTGCTCTGTATTTACCGAGTTCATGTATACGTCGTGGTTGATGGCAATCTCAAGATCGTAATTTGACCATAGCGAATGGCTACTGTATGGTGCTAGCTGCTTGGCTAGTGCTTGGGGGTATACATAGCTTAAATCATCGTCCTCATCAAATGGGAGTGTAAACTACAGGTACATACGTTATGGTCAATCATCGTTTGTTATCTTCGTTTTTTGATCAGCATACCTGTGAGGTGGGCACGCCCCACCCGTATGTGCTATTAGAGCATGATATTTCGCAAAAGCTGTAATATGATATTTTAAGCCTAACATGTGTAACATTAGTTACCAAAGATGAAGAATGTCCACTACAAATGGATTTACAATAAAGCGACCTTGATATTCACCACTTGTGTGAATTCATTGATAGCCGCATTAATTGAGTTACTAATTTTGCTGCAGAAGGCCTCATCTGCTTTACAATTAAAATGATATTGTACAAGTTGATCAGATGTGTTAGAATATTGATGCATAGTATCGTTCAAGGTATCGTCTTTTCTATCAGATGAAGTTGGTAAGGCACTGTATGAGGAGGTTGGAGTGGTTGTATTAAGGTATGTTACAAGCGTGCTACTGGGATACCACGTACTGGATGTATTTACAACGTTTTCAGTCGTATCAGGGTTTGTCTTTCTCTTTTTTAATTGCCTTTGATTCTCTGTTGTACTTGTATTTGTCATAGCTTCTTGAGAACTAGCATAACCTATCAAGTCAGGGTCTGTAGCTATAAAGGCTGAATCATCACACCAATAAGGCTCCACATGTACTGTAAGAATTAGTATGATGAGTAGTGATTTAATCCAGCCAGCTGAATTCATACAAAATAGAAAAGAAAAAGGAAAGCTATTAAAAGAGTGTGGGGTACAGCTTGTCGTGCTAAAAAAGCAGACCATTTTAAAACAATTGAGATCTGAGATTAAATGTTTGACTTTATGATTTCATTTGTCTCAGATCTCATTTTGTCAATTGTATTATTCAAAAAGGAGAGGGTACAAGAGAGAGAAAAAAAATGTTTTCAAGGATCAACACTTGGAAAGGATCCTGTCACCAAATACCAAGGCTCTATAGCACACCAACTCATAGGTTCTTTCAGACAACCAGACTGAGGCTTACTGAAGGCCTACAAAATGTAACAACTATTGTTTTCATAACCTAGTTTGTTTCCTAATCACCACCTACTAGTCACCTGTTTCAAATATAACAACTCCCAATAGAGGTGTAACCGAGCAAACGGCACAACTTTATTTGGACAATGTATTTCCATTACGAATGAGTGTCTGGGATATAAGACAGCTTGTATTCAGAAATTCAAAAGCACTTTTGGAGTCAAAAGTACATCAAGCGATACCTTCCCCTGATCTACCCCATGACTTTGCCATAAAAGAAATCATTGCTCGGTAACACGCTTTATAAATTACTATACAGAGAGTAACAACGCCCTTCTTTAGCACAAAGGACGGCGGGGCCATCGTAAAGTTTACTTTCAGAAGCACAGACGCAACCAAAACAGAGAAAGCAAAGGATATTGTGGAAAGGATACAAGAGTATATTCAACAATCAAATATCGTTGCTCCTTTCAACTTACAACAGGTGAGAGCCTTTTTAGTCAAGGGACAACCCTTCTTGGAAGACATATTGGCTAGATATCCAACACCTCGACTTCGTATCGAGTTTCAAGGTGAACCTACCAATGTGGAGGTGCTCTATGCTCATTTGAGACCCTATGGAAGAATATTTGATATCTCGCTTTATCCTAATCCTAATATAGGAAAAGATCCTGCACGATATGCTATTGTCCAATTTACTCGCATACGATATGCAGCAAGTGCTCGCAATTGCTTACATGGACATGTGATTGATAATACCCGATTAAACATTTTGTATGAAAAACAAATGGTAAGATAGGGACACCAACTTGCAAAGAAATGAAACTTATTGTTAATAGCGTACGAATGTAGTCAAGGACTGGCTGGTCAACCATCCTCGTATTACTGTACCTGTGATCGCTGCTGTCTTCGCAGGTGTCACTTATGCAGTATTTGATCCCATTCGTATCTTCTTTGTTACCTCCAAAGTTACTCAACGATTTAATCCTCAAGAATATGCACTCTATCGCTGGTTGCGTAAGGAAACATGGGCTCGACTTATTCCCGGGGACGATCGACAGCCACTACCTGAAGGTTCAGCATGGGCTGATGACTTTGAGCAGACTGAAAAATTAAAATCTTGGCTTGCTGAGAGGCCAGGTAAAGAAAATATAGAGAGATATGAGAATCTCTTAATTTATAGGGTTCATGTAGAGACATTTATCTTGATCACTGGGCATAAAGGAAGCGGAAAATCTGCTCTTGTCAAGGCAGCCATTCATGAAAAGAAGTAAGGAGCTACGATTATAAAAGAGATATACTGAAAAGCTGGTCATAGGCACAAGCTATTTATTGATTGTGAAAGGATTGCCAATGCAAGAAATCAATCAGAAATGACAAAAAACCTGGCCAAGGAAGTTGGCTACTTCCCAGTGTTCACTTGGGTATCCTCTATGAGCGGATTGATGGACACGGTCGTAGCAGCTACAACAGGTCAAAAAGCCAATCTTGCATCCTCACCTGATTCTCAAATGAAGAATATTTTGGAAACGGTTGCTATTGCTTTACGTGATACCATACCAAGTGAAAAAGAAGCACGCGAACTTGCTGAAGATGAAAAAGACACAACTAATTTGCTTCAAAAGTTCAAGGATTTTATCATAGGTCATAAAATAACTGTTCCAAAGCAGACCGAAAAGCCATCTGAAGAGAAAGAAGATGAAAAGCCAGGAGAAGAGGACAAACTGGACCAGCACAGCATTCCTATCGTTGTCATTGATAATTTCATGTACCGTGAAACGTCTAAATCAGCCATCCTATGGGAAGAATTGGCAGAGTGGGCAGCTCTTTTGATCGAGAACGGTATTGCCCACGTTGTCTTTGTGAGTTCGAATGCAAGTGTCATGAAAACCTTGGGCAAAGGTAAATAACTACTTTAATTGACATGTGTATGGTATTCATTTCTCTGTTAGCTCTTCCTGGAAAAACGTTCTCGAGCATCACTCTCTCTGATGCCCCACCTGAAATGGCCATGTCGTTTATTAAGAAGCAGCTAGGTGAAGAGGTCAATGACCCCAACCTTCCTGAAATTGTATCAGCCTTGGGTGGACGTCTTACAGAATTAGAAGTCCTTGTTCAAAAGATGAAGATGAATATGGATGCATTATGTAAGTTTTTAAAGAAACTAACCACAAAATGTGTTTCCTCACCTCGTTATACAGCTGCCTTTGAGGATATCGTCACACGTAATTTGATTGAAATTCGAAAGTATGGATTTGGTGATTCATCGAACGAAGATAACAAGTTTGAATGGTCATCGATTCAATTCTGGACCATCGTTAAACTCCTGTCTGAAAAACACAGCGTAAATTCATAGAACATTTTTTTGAGCTTGTAACAACTAACAAACTTTGTATAGATCAATTATGATGAATTAAAATGGGATAGCTTGTTTAATGGAAATGATGCTCCCCTGAGAGCTATGGAAAGGGCAGAATTAATTACCGTCGTGCATAAAGATGGTAAATCAAAATATGGAAAAATTATCAAGCTAACCAACTGAAACATAGGCCGACCAAACTCAATCAAACCTGGTAAACCTATTCATTATACAGTCTTTAAGCGTCTTGTATCAGATAAAGTGTTTGCTTCTTCCATGGAGATTGAAACAAATATGTATTTGAAGAAACAAGCTGAAGAAAACATGGCGAAATTGGAAGATACAACTGAAAAATTATCAAATATCAGTCAACCCAATCGACCACCTCGAGAAGTGGATGCTCGTATTCGATATCTGTTAACCAAGTTGACATCTGTTCAGAAATCAATTGAGCAATATGATGCAGCTATTAAGAGTGCAAAAGAAGCTGTTTCTAAAAGTTGGGTAGAAGATGAAAATTAGAAAAAACAAAAACAAAACGGAGACTTTTTCAATAAAGAATTTTTTGATGTATATTTTCTCATTCTCTTCTTCTTTTAATGTCACCTTTTCTGTGCATTTCTTTCGCCTATCCATTTTCATGTCATCTCCAGTAGATACACCTTATTGGACACCCATACAGCGATGTATGCCTGCATTAGAAGAAAAACATACCATCATTAAAGACAATCCTACTCAAAAATCTATTAATGAAACAGGAATATGTTTGAAAGAGGAAAGTAATGAATCAATAGGAAAAGATAAGACAGCTGTGAACAGCTTAAATAGTAGCAGTAGCGATTCACTTGCAGATCATACATCATCATCGCCTACTAAACCTGTGACGGTGTACGAATTAAACCAGCAGGTTGATACAACAAAACTAGAAACTCAAGTTATCATAATGGATCCGACCATTGAAGACGAACAAATGATGGATCCAATAAAGCTTGGACCCATACCCGAGCAAAATATAGAACAAGCCGCAGAGTTTGTCGTTGACTTTGATAAAGCAAATGGAAGAACACTCAGAGTAGAGCATGCATCATCCGGGCCGAGTATTACAGGCAGCAGCAGTAGTAGCAGTATGAATACCAGTAGCAGTAACAATAGTAGCAATAAAGACAGTTTAGATCCCTACAAGGCAGCGGCGTCTGATGTCGAACAAAAATGGCCTGTGCCAAAGACTATTGAAGAGATGTATACCTTATACGAACAAGAAAAGGCAAAAGGTGACTCGCGTTCTCAGCTGGCACTGTGTTTACATCTTTTGCAATGTGCTTCCAAGGTGAATCCAGAAAACAATATTGTTGTTCCTCATGATATGAACATTACTACCCCTAATCCTGGTACAGCACGTCATCAACTCCTAGATAGTATCATGGCAACGTTAAGACAACATTCTCAAAGCAATCCTAACCTGGGCCAGCTCATGGTGAAGGAGGCCAAGCAAATTTTAAAGCAATTAGCCACGTCTGGCCAAAGCGCAGGACAAGCAGGTGACGCCGAAGCGCAATTCTTACTCGGAAGTTGTTATGGCATGGGCGCTCTCGGATGGCCAATGAATCATGAACAAGCGTTTGCCTGGTATTTACAAGCATCAAAGCAGCGACATCCTGAAGCAACATACCGTGTTGGTGTTTGCTACGAATTAGGATTAGGTACCGCAAGAGATGGTGGACGTGCAGTTACATTTTACAAGAAGGCTGCTCACTTAGTGCATGTCCCCAGTATGTACAAACTAGGCGTAATCTATATGCGAGGCTATTGCGGGCAACCTGTGATTAAACGTGATGCAATCATATGGCTACAAAGAGCAGCAGCACAGAGCGATACGATGACAGTCGACAGCGAAATGGCACTTCCAGAAGCACTCCATGCGCTAGCCATCATACATCTCAACAAGGAGTGCCAGGATACAAGTATAATCCCTGATACTCAGTATGCTATCAAGTTACTGCATGATGCAGCTAATCTAGGCTATGCACCCAGTCAATTCAAATTAGGCGAATGTTATGAAACAGGATCACATGTTGTCGAAGACGAAGCACAGTCTATACATTGGTACACACTTGCTGCAAAACAGAATTATGCAGAGGCCGCATTAGCTTTATCCGGATGGTACTTGACAGGTTCGATCAAGTCTAAAGCTCTACCGCAGTCTGACTCGGCAGCCTATACATGGGCAAGAAAGGCTGCTGTACTTGCTAAAAGAGCCCAGTTGAAACCAGTGGCTGCAGATGCTTACTACAGTTTAGGTATTTTTTATGAGAATGGCATTGGTGTTAAGCAATCTACCGAGAAATCATTGAAATGGTTCCGAAGAGCGGCTCACTTGGGCCATCCAGAATGTTTAAAGATGATAAAGAATAGTAATGAAGATGTCAAAGAAGGCAATTAATAGAAAAATAAACGATACACTTTTCCCTTCAAAGTCTATTGCCCCCTTTTGATGACCTTGTTCTTTCTGCCGTACAATCCCTTTTCAACCGTAAATTTCTTTGGTTAAAAGGGAAATATTCCTCCGAGGAGGAAAACAGATTGTTGATCTTCTCCGACTTAAACTTTGGAATAATTTGAGGAATATATCTCGACAATGAAAGTTGTGGGCTCTTTTCTTTAAAAGCTTGTCATCAGTCTAGTTATCAATACCTATTTCTTTGATAATTTTTTTGTTATGCTTCATTCATTCTCAGAGTTATGTCGTGAGAAGTTAATGCCATGACAAAGAAAGATAAAAGTCGAATTCATATCTGTCGTACTTTGGCTTAAGACTTTTATTATCAGTCATTCTTTGGTGTTGTATTACTTTTTATATTCTTGAATTAATTGTGTTTTGAGTGATAACTCCAAGAATATATGTCAATATCAGAATATGTCAATATCAGAAGAAGTCATGAGTATGGTTTAGAAGAGTGTTCACGTGATGGCACACAAGTAATACAAAATTTGGTAATTTTTTATACTCTTTTTTCTCTTCTTCTACAATGTCAGATAATAAAAGAACAGTAGCTAATCCTAATTACTCGAGAAGATCAGAACCTCAAGATGGCTTCAAGTCACTTCAAGAGTTTTATCCGTTTTATCTCGGAGAACATTGTAACAAGATAAACAGAAGACTGCATTTTCTTGGTAACAAATAATATATTACTGCTTTTTAAATAAGCTCATCATCCAAAAAAAAAAAAGGGACAACGCTCAGTCTAGTATTTGCTTATTTGGCTGCTCGCCGTCGTAAGGCTAAATTTTTACTTGCGGGTATCTTGCAGGGTAAATATTGAAAGTAGACATTATAAATATAAACGTGATATTGACTGTTCTTATATAGGCTACTTTTTTGCTTGGATTGGACATTTTGTATTTGAAAAGAAGTAAGGATATAAAAAACAATGAAAAAGAAAAGGTCATTGATCCATTTTATAGCAAACCTGCTACCTTCCGTTATCCTCTTTGGTCATTTTTATGCGATTGGAAGATGTGGTTTGAAATAGTGACAAGAAAGCGTTTATTATAAAATAAAATTATTCTGCCTTCATATTTAATAAACACTCTAATACATCCTTTGCTGTCGGCCTTAGAGCCGCATCATTCTTTAAACCTGCTCTTAATAAAGGGTAAAATTGTTTATATCGTCTTGGTATATATTTGGTGACAACTGCAACATGTCCACTACTTTGTCTCTGCAAAACATTCTTTTCAAATAGTTCATCTGGTTTATTCACCGACGTCAATTCTGCAATTATCACCATGGCCATGAATACATCCGATGCTTTAGAAAAGATACCATATTCAATCATCTCTGGTGCTGCCACGCTATCTGTCCAGCTAACATCTTCAGTTAAATGTACATTTTCACGACCATTGAATTCGATGCACGATCTATAGAAGAAAATATTAGTTTTATACACTTTATGCTCTATTGAATACTTGCTCAAAATCTGAAAGATAAGCAGATCCTGCTGAGTCAATCTATAAAAACAAGCATTAGTTTAACGGATGATTGATACAATACTACGTTTACCAATAGATTTTCAAGTTTTAGATCGACAAAGCCTATACCAAGTTTATGCGCATCTACTAAAGCAGAAAACAAGCAGATGCCTATTTGAAGTATCTCATATGGATGTATGTTTGTTCCTAGTAAAGAGTAAGTTACATTCTCTTTTGTTACTTTATTTTTACCTCTATTATGAAAGTAAGTTCTACCATCTCTATTAGAGAAGTGTCGTTGGATGACAAAGATTGTAGGTAATGGCTTGAATTTGGAGCGAGTATATTTTTTCATGGTGTCCTTGCTCATTATTTCATTTGGATGACAGTATATTCAACCGATGTACCTGTTTGTAAATCGACAGGTATATAGCTTATTAGAAAATTCAAGTTCATGTTTGACTTTCTTTTCATTCTCCTTTAAACATTGTATTCGACCTGTTTTACATGCAATAATCAAGTTTTTATATTTTCCTTTATATACAAGACTCGTTTGTCCTTCTCCAAGCAAGCAATTATGCACTTGAATATCACTTTTATCAATCCTTCCGCGTTCACGAATCAACTTTTCAGGGCATTCGATAATATCTGCTTTATCATTCCTTTTTGTACGTGTCTGTTTTACGCTGCCATTACTTGTATCAGTTTCTTTCACGCTGTCATTATTTGTACTTGGCTCTTTTATGTTGTTCTTTGTTTCTGACAACTTTTTCTTTTCCTTTGTATACGTTCTTCTAAACAATCTAAGTTCTTTAAATGGCGTCTCTGTTCTGTATATAACCGGTTTCTTTGGACGTAAAACACGTCTCGGCTCCTCTTTTTCATGATCATCGTCTTCATTCATCTCTTGACTATCTGATAGTTGTGAAAGATCAGATAATGGACTAAAAAGGCTTCTTTCGCGTTCGTCTATGTCAGAGTCACAGTATTCGATCATTTTATCAGTTAATTTATTAATGTTGGATAAGCTGGGGAAAGAAATAGTTGAAAGTTCTTTAGGTACGCAGTGAGCACAATACTGACAAGTAAATGATGTCCTGAGAGATCTTTCCTTTCCTATTATCAAAGTACACTCCGTATCTGTATCGTCTACAGTTGATGCGGCTCGATAATGCTTCTTTTTGGGCCTCTCTGATATTAGAAAAAGGTATATCAATAAACAGTGAGAAAAATACTATAAACTTTACCTGAAAATGATTCATTTATATCACTTTCAAACGAGCCTTCCTTTCGTTTATTTGTTGTCCTTGACTCTGACGTTCCTGTTTTGCTCCTACTGTTCTTTGCAAATATGTGTATAATTTGCAGGTTGGGATCAGCTTTCTTCATCATCATGTACTTCCCTTCTGCATCAAGGGAGTAACAATTCACCTCGGATTCAAGCAAAGTTTGTGGTTCTATGCTCATTGGCTAATACAAAGAAGAAAATAATAATAAAAAAAGACAAAGGGGAAAGGGGAAAGAAATATAAAAATAACTTGAGTTTCAAAAACGCGATAAACTCTACAGCTGTTGCCCTACAGCAAACAAAGAATACTCGAAAGAGTCTTAACTGAACTGCTGCAAAGTGTATACAGGATTGATGTAATATCAAAATACGTTAAAATGTAAAGATGGCAACATGTGATTATTGCTAACCCTTCGTGAGTCTATTGTAGCTACACATATACACATATATATAAAATGAGATAAACTTTTGCCATATATACCTTGGGGTACTTTGGGCAGAGTCGTTCATTATTACTACCTATTAATGCACACGTGATAATGTGACACAACTTGTTACTGTAACAGAATCAACTGACATTGTATTTTTTAACTCTTTACAAATGAACAACAAAACCTTGCGTCCTCTTCATTTAAGAATACTCTTTCCTGAATTACTCACTTTACCCAAAACAGATCCTAGGCGACTAGGTCCACCGATAGATATTACGAGCTCAAAGACGGTTGATCTCGAATTATACACCTATCTTGCACTTCTTGTACGAGATTTCATTCACCCTTGGTACAGACTCATCACAAATGACCAGGATCTTACAACAGAGTTAATCAAAGTACTTGTCTTGATCATCCAAAAGTTAGAAAAGAGACTTTGTTATGAGGTATAATTATGGCTATTGTGCTGATCTCACTTTTAACACGCCCAAAAAAAAAAAGGTGGATTGGACTGAATTGATATTGATAGATTTACCAAAGCTTTTAACCATACATTACCATGACTACCGAGAGGCCAAAAGACGATTACATATGAACCATGGCAGCGGTTCAAGTTCATTGCCAGACCTCTTTCACGGTATGCAGCCTCACTTTGCACTACAGCCTATAGATCATCGCGAACAAGAGTATCTTCGACTATTGACTGAATCCATTTTGCGGATCTTGCTCGATCCAAAAGACTTTCAGAGCGATTGTTTACGACAATTGATAAGAGAAATTCTATCCAACTTGATCTTGTACAATGTGACTGAAAGCCTGACTGATCCATACACGATTCATATGATCATCTGCAAGGTAAATTATTGCTATAAACCCCGATTCACATTTACTAATGGCAGTAGCTACTGGCACCGTTCGAACCAGAGTTAGACAAGCTTGAATCATCAGGAAAATTTGCAGAAACTTATTTTAGTGCATTAACAAATGGACAGTCATTTCAAAAGCAAACAAAGACAATCAGCGATCAGCCAGAGGAAGATGATAGCTTGACAAAGCATATGCAGCAACTGCAAGAGAAGCGACGGCTACAAGGACAAGAGGTTACAGTAGATGCAGATGATCCTAAGGGGGACTCTACTGCTGCTGATCATCGCCAGTTTTCATTTGGTTATATCACCCTGCAAGTGTTTTTAGCTCCCATTCGGTCCTTTTGGCTCTATCTTGTCGCAACGGTTACACATTCCCAGGAAAGATACCAAAGGGTCACACAGCATAAAAAGCAGACACGGCAAGTACGGTTGATTGAGCCTGTGATGGAGTTTGTGCATATAGCATGTCAAATACAGGATAGACCTTTATTGCAATTTGCCTGGCAGATGCTTGCCATGTTCTTTTGGCCCCTCATTCGTGTCTTTGGTGGTGGATTGCTTATAGACAAGTAACAGTGCCAAGTATAAAAACACACGGTTGCTAAACATTTTATTTTTAATAGGTTCTTGGAGCAAGCAGTATTACATCTCTTGAGTGAGGATCATATCGTATTCTACTTAAGGCTTGGAACTGACCTGTTGTGGCCAAATGGTGAATTTATGCAAAAGGCAGACCCACCAACTCCACTTCAGCGAGAACAGATGCGAGTTCGGGCAGAGAGATTACTGACTGTAGCCATACCACGTAAATATTAAGTTTTTTTTCTTTATCATTTGAATTAACATCGTTCTTAGATCGTGTTAGTTCTATTTTATTTGAAACTAGTGACCTGAATCAACTTCAATCTCATATACATGATACCCTTGAACCACTTCAAAACAAAAAGATTAACAAGCATCTAATGTATCTGCTAGTGGACCTTGTGCTTTCAAAAGTGTTTCCTGAGCTTCTAGTTAGCGAACCAAGAAAATAAAATGATTCAACAAAGTATACCCATTTTGTTAGCAATAAAAACAACATAGTATTCATACAAAACTTTTCACAAATGGATCCTCTTTTGTCATGGCTGCTTAAAATGAAGTCTATAGTCTTGCTGTAACTCAAGCTCTGGAAAAGCGACCGCATGATTGATCAAGGTTATCTTAAAACTCTTTTTTTTTCTTTCTTTCTTTTCTCTCTTGGGCCCTTTCGAATACCAATAAAAAAGAGCATACTTAAAAAAAAATACCTCAGCCAAAAATTTAAAGCTGATTAACCTGATCATTTTGACTTCTTCAGTCATATTATAAAAGCCCTACAGTGCGAGCTTACCGAGATACAGCCCCATCTCGTTGATCAGAATGATCTCAAAGCTGGAAATTTCCTAGTTTTGCAGAAGCAGTTTACGCCCAGAGGTCAGTTCGTTGTCAAACACTAGCACACACCACAAGCAACAACGAAAATGTTCAACAACAATTCACATTCGACAAGACCAGTGCTATTATTTCCTCAGCCGGCAACTCGCCCACTGGCAGTATGTGGGCTGATTCTAAGGCCCACTCTTCAATTCCGTAAGAAGATGTATCAAATATGAAAATATAGAGCAAGAAGAGTCCATCTTTTGGTAGTGAAGATACAGAAGGATGCCTTTTTTTTGTATTCCCAATAGATCGTCAACACATTTAAGTGAAGACCTATTATACAAGAAATGCGCTTCGTCAATGAAAAGAGTTCGATAACATAATGCTCAAAGATGATACATGGATATGAATCTGAGCCTAGAAGAACGCTTGTAAATTTGTATAGCACAGACTGATATTAATATATGGCATCTCACCAATGAAAACTACCTATGCAAGGTTGTATAACGATAATTACCTCAAAGTGCTTCATAATGATGCATATGAAGAAATTGTTAAACTGTCGTTTCCTTGGATTACCAAAGACAAAGAAAAGTGCGTCAAGTGAATATATTTTATTAAGGTTAAAGAACAAAAAGTCAAAGTGTGAGAGTAACAAAATGAAGTTTTTATTTAAGAAATAGCTTGATTTTCGAAGGCAGAGAGTTTTGAATAAGTAGAGGCTTTTCTTTTGATAGCCAAGGTAAGAGAGCAAGTAGAAACTTTTGTTTTGGTAGCCAAATTTAGAGAGCAAATAGAGATTTCTTCTTTTTTTCTTTCCATAAATCCAGAAGGCCACATTAACGCTAGCTTTCAAACCCAAGATGGCTAGAACCATAAACTGCATGCCAGAAGACTACACGGTGTAAACCCTCCATGAATAAAAAATACTCAAGACTCAAATCTCAAAAATCAAAAGTCAATCTCAAAACCATACCACGGTAAATTCAACGAAAGAGATGCTTCAACGTACAAAGAGTGCACTTCTAAGTACCTAGGACGAAGCGTTTCGAAAGGGGTGATGACCGTGGAGACATCGGAATATTGAACCTTTGGAGCATCGCAATCATCGAGCTCAGTAATAAGGAGGGTTTACGGACCATTCATCAGCTGTAGAGGCAGAGCCATAACAATAGAAGCATCTCGGAGTGATCCAGCGTAGTGAAGCAGTGACCTATAGCAGAGCTTGATAGAGTTTGGCAGATAGTGGCAAAGTAGATTGATTGGTTATATTTCTTGTGACTTCAGGACTTGAATATGTAGTTACTCCAGAACAGTATTCATTACCAGACACTGATAGACATGAGCAAAATTCTTTAGGGGCTTTCCGACGTTGATAAACATGGACAGGCATTCACTAGCATTTTCAGGCACTGATGATTATTTGTATGTATTGATAAGCATGAGTAGGTTTCACTGGTCTTTCCAGAGCTTTGATAGACATTTGATAAACATTTGAGTATTTGATTGTTTGATTATTTGAGTGCATTGATAAGTAGTAGCAAAGCATTTTTTGAGCATTAGCGAGTAACAGAGATTCCTTTAAGGCTTCGCCCCGTGAGTGACCATTATGATAGAGTAAGATGCACCAGAAACCATGAAATAGAACCAGCAAAAGTGTATTTTTTAAACGATGGCATTAATTATATGTACTTTGAGATCACCCCAAATGATATTGTACTTTTTTCAACATAGGAAATAATAAAAGCAGAGGAGAATTTTTAAAAGAGATAAAGAGTGAAAAGAAGACAAGAATGATGGCTTCTTTTATAGTTTTCTGTTCACGTGAGTTATGCTATTTAGGCTGAGAATATATAGCTCATTTCTCCTTTTTCTCAATCTATCTTTTTCTAGTAATTCATAAATAAATAGCTCATTCTCTGTTTTTTCCATATTAGAGCAAATCCGAGCAGCTCTTTTTTTTTTTTAGTTTGGAATATGGAATATTCTCTTGTATCCCTTTTTTTGTTTTGTTTACTTTGCATAATTTTCACGCCTCCCTTTTTTTTTTTTGATGCCGCTTGTTTACATAAGGCTAACCTCACGCACTTACACACACGCGTAGTTTTTTTATTATGATTGCTTCACTTCTCTTATTTCCAATGCGTGTTTTTTTTATTTTTCTGGTCGTTTTCTTTAAGAATAAATAAAAAAAGTAAGACAAGAATTAAATGTACGAGGAAAAAGGCTGAGAGGGGACGACATCTTTAAAAATGCAGCTGATAGTAAACAAAAAAATAAGGCTCTTCTCAAAGAGTACTAGACTGCCGATTCTGTGGAACACACGCAGTTGATTCCATTACAGTTGTTATTTGTCAATCAAAGAAAGTTAATCATGATTGATCTATTTGGTTAACCACTCTGGCTTGTCTCATAAAAGTAATGATGAATTATTTTTTTTTGCCAAAAAGAACCAAAACCAAATCGCCCCAACCTTCACGTATCAAAACCTGTTTATCAAGCATGAAACATAGGTGATTGAGTTGCTGGCTTAGGAAAAAATAAGAGTTTGTAATGTTTTTATTTTTATTTTTAGTGCACATGAAAAAAGGTAAAAGGTAAAATGTTTATCCCCTATTTCTAGTTGCTATATCTTTATTCTTTTCCCTTCTGCTTATGAAATGTAGACCAACATTAGCGACGACTGTGATTGTGATAGATTTGATGACTATACGTTCATTTTTACAGTAAAGCAATGGATCTTCTAAGTCTGCATAAACTATTTCAAATGGCGCTCGAAACATGATGGGTTGCTAAGGTACACGACATACTTCAATTAATGACTTTATTGTCATGGATACTCGCATATCATGAATGAGAGGTATTTTCAAATATGTGATTTATTGGGCGACGAGAAAGGGGTTTTTATAACCATGAAAAAGAATATGAATACGTGAACGCATAAAATGGATAAAAATAAGCCTTATATGGAGATAAAACAGTAGAAGCATAACCCAATAAGCCTTAGAGGGGAATCAATGTGATGGCAGAGAAGTTTATCACTGTAATAACGAATATTGCCATTTAGTTGATCAAGTGTAGCCTTTACTTTGTCGACCCTTATAGTTAATATTGTCAAGAATACTTTACTTGTAAATACAACAGTGCATGTATTTGATATTCGTTTTATTCATAATCATGTTTAATGTTGGTTCGTTTCGTTAAAGGAAAAAGGGGTTCTAATCGAAAGCTCAATCTCACTTGTTTTATTTTATTTTTTTTAGTTGAAAGCCTTTTTCTGATTTGGTCGACGAAATAAACTCGAACCCAATTGCCGCCTTGGGTCAAGTCTTTTTTTTTTTCCTTTTTTCGATTTGATTGGACTATTCTATGGATACCTATGGTTAACCGTACTAGGAGTTGATGCCAGCCAAGGCATCACAGCGGTATACCCAGCTATCCACATGTGAGCGACCATCATCCTACACACACGGCTGCTTGGGTCTTTACCTTTTCTATTGATGATCCAGTTTCCTTTTACCTGAACAAGCTTTCACATAAGTTCTCCCCAAAGCCATCGACAATGGTCGTCAGATGAAAGCGATGGTGAATAGTCTTTATAGGGGCCGTGAATATCTTCACCACACACTACACAGTCAATCACCTCTTCAAGTCATTGATAATGACCTTACCAGATTCTCGTGACTCCTTGCAGAGGCTGGGTCGAATTTTTTTTTTAAAATTTATTTTGTTGAACGACTAGTCTTCTCTTGTGTGTTTCTGACATGAAGAATGAGCCGGAAATCAATTTTGATATATTTCATATCAGGGCTCTTTATTCTTGCTATATTTGCTCAACTTAATTCTTATCTTGCTCTAATCACTTTACCTAATTCACATTCCAAAGATGACACAGCGATTCAGGAACGATATCAGAGAGAATATAAGGCTTTGATAGTCTATATCATATGCCTCTCAGCCACATGCTTCATTCTGCTGCTACAATCTTGGCTTAAACAATCACACTACAATCAACAAAAGTTACTAGGACACCCATTGACAGCAAAGACAGCAACAAACAGGTACAACAGTTGGCTACAGTACGAATGGCGATGGTTCAGCACGACTCTGTCCTTGTCATTTATCATCAAACTAGGAACACTCATTGGTGTAAATATTATGCTTATACTCATTTCAAATGATGAGGATAAACACTTGATGCTACAAGGAAGAGCTAATAGAGCAGCCCAACTAGCTGTTGCAAACACTGCTGCTGCAGTTGCTCTTTCAGCCAAACTATCCATCATTCAGCGATATTTTTATGGAGTTGAGAAGACGCTGAGTTGGCATCCATGGTTTGGCAGAATAGCCCTTGTTGAAACACTGTATCATGGCGCCTATCAGTTTCAATTGAATTATGCTCGACAGAACTATGATCTTATTCTCGCCTTGACTACCAATATTCGATACATGACAGGAGCCAGTTTGATATCAGCCATGATCATTTTGGTGATTGGATCTCATCCGCTCGTAAGGCATATTTCCTATCGACTCTTCCGATTGACTCATATCGGCTCATTCCTTGTGCTCATCCTATTGGGCTGTCTTCATCACTGGGTGTTTTATGTGTTTTATGCAGCAGTACTCGGATTTTGGATCATAGATCAAGTTGACCGATCCTTTGAAATCGAAGTGTGCAGCCTCCAAGCGATGCCTGGAAATATAGTAAAGATTCAGGCCACCGTACCTTATACTATCTTAAGCCCGATACCTGGTCAATTTGCATTTCTATCATTCTCATCATCATGGATTCATGCTTGGATACACTCACATCCTTTTTCTATTTGCAGAATAGATACCGGTAAAGCAAATATGTTTATCAACGTTCTGTTATTGACTAATATGTTCTTTTTATATAGTCAATGGAAAAGATCAGGATGATGACAGTGAGGGGATAGTACATCAAGCATTGACATTTTATATCAAAGTGTCTGGCAAACGAACTTTATCACTCTACCAAAAGGCAGTAGATCAAGAAAAAGTAAAGATGAGGATCAGTCGGCCCCTAGGAAGGCCCTACTTGACGATTGCCGGATCTGAATTTGGCGATTTCAAGACGATTGTCTTGGTTGCAGATGGAGTAGGACTAGCACCATGGATCTCAGTACTACAATATGTGAGTGAAAAAAAAGAGACGATAAAGACACGATCGGTGTACTTGATTTGGAGTATACATGCAATAGGTAGAATCCATCGTGGGTATAAAGAATACAGACTGATTTTTTATAGACACATTTTATGCATTTGAAGAGGAGCTCGTTCAGTTTGCAAACTCTCTGCAGCTATTGGACTTGACGATTGAAATATTTATTACAGGCGATATAGAAGACAATGCAGAATCTGTTAGACAATTTACGTTTAGATACAGTCGACCCAACTATTCACTTTTATTTGATGAGATCTATGAGAATGATGTAGCTGTTGGAGTGTGTGCACATGAAGACAAGACTGTACAGATACATAATTTAGCACTTGCTCGTTCTTGGGCTATACATACAGAAAGATTTCAGTTGTAAATAGATATTTATTTAAATCTCGTGCTCTGCTAATAACATGTTGGGAATTCCGTCTTTAATCTTGTATACATGGTTGCAGTTGGGACAAATCATTTGTCCCTGTTGAACATGTGTCTATTTTTTTTGCAATGTTTGTCAACGATGCGCTTCACTTAGATATTGTAATGTATACCTCTAAAATGACAGCATGTAAAACCTTTAAAAACTCTTCATTCTCTTCAGCATTTTCAGGAATTTCCTCGGGAAGTGTATTGATACCAAGCTATATAATGATTAATAAAGAGAGAGAGTGCAATATGTATTTGTGTGTGTACCTGAATGGCTGTGTTTCTGAGAGCATCCCAGTCAAGTTTATTTAATACATTGGCCATAAAATCAGGGTTGAATTCTGCTTCAATCAGCTCCACTTGAGCATCCTCAAAGCGTAATGGAAAGTTATTCGTGTTGCAGTTTTTGACGTGGCATTGTAACATGTTGTGTGTGATGAGTCTCATTGTGAATATCTATGATTGAAAAAAATAAAAATAAAAAAAGAGAGTGGGCTATTTAAGTGAATAAGCCACATATGAAGAAAATGATAGCTCTTCTCCGTTTCTCTTTCAGTATAAAGCATAACAATTCATAGTATACGATTGTTCTTGTATATATCACATCAGCTACTATCCCCTCTCTCTCTCTCTTGTTTTTCTCTTTGAATGATAAAATAAAGATAATTACAGTGCTTCAGTGACTGAACAGGCCACTGCATAGTTTCTTAAAACGACTCTCGATGAAATGGACAAACATCCAGATATAAAAGATCACTATATAAATATGAATAATGTACCCATTCACGTTCATGAAAGAATAAGGAAGTATATTGAGCATTGAGGATATTCATGTTTATATCTTCTATTTCTAAAAACATGAAATTAATTTGGCTTGTTATGCAATCCTCTCTTCTTATTGGATAAATGCAAACCAGCCAATCATATAAATGGATTACTCAATCCGAATCGAACCCATATGATCAACTGTCAAACCATGTCTACACGCCATAAAACAGACGAAAGAATTGATCCGTATTCCCTTCAGTTTATAGTGTTACAAACTTGAGGAATGTCCTCTCTAGACAACAACAACACGAATGATTCCAAATTGTAAATAAACGCAATGCTCTCAGATTGTGTCCGAGTCTGACTTTTTATTATTTATTGTAGAAAAAGCAGTAAAAAACGAGCCTTGAGAAGAGAGCTGGCAACCCTTCAAGAAGACAATAACAAAAAAGGTATTCATGCGCAATTATTGCATTTGAAATATAATGTTGATATATTCTAGCTCGACGTGATTCGCCCAAATGTCCCATTTGTGAACATCGCATTGAACCTGCTTATTGGAATGAACATTATCAATATGAACTCAATAGACTAGCAGAACCTAATTCCGAAGTATACGGTGATAAAAGGTATGCAAAACAAGACAGTAATGCGTTAAATACTCAGTCTATAATATAGTAAAGGAAAGCGTGGAGCAGCTGTAGTTGCACGCAAACAGATGGAAAGAACAAGTGGTAAAAAACGAGCAGGATCTGTCTATGAAGAAACATTGGAAAGAATACAAAAGAACAGACAAAAACGGACAGACATATTAAAACACTTGGATAACAAACAACAACGTCTAAGCGATTCTGAGATTGCATTACAACTATCATTAGAAGAGGAGCAAGAGATTCAAACTTGCTTTATCTGTAATCAGCAAATATTTGGTGACCTTGAAGCCATCAATTTACATATTGATAATTGTCTATCAAATGCACAAGAACCGCCATCATCCTCATTAACAACAGCAGCAGCAGTGACAACAACAGCAACAACAACAACAGCAGATAACCCAGAATCCTCAGATGCGTGGGTTGAATATGAATGGGCCGGACAGAGACGCGTGAGAGCCTCAGCCATGATGGAAGGAGGATATAGTGGCGCAGGGTTCGCTACAGCAAGCAAAAGAGAGGTAGAAGACGAAGATGATGAAGACTTGGATGTCGAAGATGATGATGCTGCACAATATGGCGAACATCAATATACAGAAAGAGATATTTTAGTGAATATGGAGGACGATAATGAAGATGCTCATGCTTTACGAGAAATGGTATCTGGAGGCACATCACATAATTCACCTTCATCAATAAGGTAAATATACGGAAACATAAAGCTGCATGTTACTCATAAATGTATAGACAAGAATTTGAAGAAACAGTATCTGAAGCAGGATGGGAGCAACACTTGAGTACAGCTGGAAGTTTTACAGAAGGTGGTCATTCAAAGCTCGTTATCGAATCACTTAAAACACATATCCGTCAATTAGAAGCAGCCTCACGTTCATCACCGCATTGTCTTATCTGTCTCGAACCTTACAAGACGCCTCTAACATCAATTGTCTGTTGGCATGTTCATTGCGAACGATGCTGGTTGCAAACTCTTGGAAGCAAAAAACTTTGTCCCCAATGTCAAAAGATTACAACAGCTGCCGACTTACGACGTATTTATATTTGATCCTGTATAATATGATTCATCTCCCTCTTCTATTCTATTCGAGTTCATCCGATATTTCTTTGTACAAAGTTTTTTTTTTAAAAAAAAAAAGAAAGAGCAATATTATAATAAATAATCCATTGTATACAATCAAGCATGAATCAGTCCAGAATGGCTTACATTCTAATAGAAAGATGAATAAATGATTGTAGTGGTTGTTCATGAGGTTGAGTAGATAGACGTAGAATAGAACGAAATGCACGAGATTTATTATGTAGATGCTTACACTTTATTCAGAATGATGCGCACATTGATAGAAAATGATATATCAGACAACAAATGATAATAAAAGAGAATCCACAAGAAACAGAAGAAATGATTAATAAATCAGTTACGTGTTGTTTACAAAGTGCTAACCACATATACAAGTCTCAAAAATATCAAATTCATTTTATGCATTATTGCACGTTGGCAAGTTGGGAGAAAAGATTGATAATCAATAAAAATGTAATTGCTAATCGATGTGTGAATAATTTCTAGAGATGCTTATAAGATTAATCGGGCTTTCCTCGATCTACCATCTAAGAAGAGAGGGCCATTTATCCGCTAAAAAGGGAAATGCATATCAAATGATAAAAAAAGCGCATCATTGTTAAACCCCCAAAATACAAACGCATATAATCAAATACACTCTTGTTAAATATCTAAATCCTGTTGAGCTACTCTCTTTATGGCAATGTCGGTCTCTCTCTCTCGTATAGATCAAAGGCTGTCCAATTAAAAGGTCAGAATCAATATTTTTCTTTTTACAAAAAAGGAATTTAGTAAAATCAGCAGTTATGCCACTCTCCGTTCTACAAAATATATTACAAAATATACGTAAAATGTATTAGAGATCACTAAAAAAAAGCATGTATAAATATATTAAACTACTACAATGCATGAAAATACCAATCATAGCAGTGCTGCTGTATTCTTTTACTGTTTATTACAAATCCAGTTTAATAAGGCACACATTTCACAGCGAAAGAACATTGTCTCACGTGCAAATATTAAAGAACATGAGAATATTGTTATATTTTATTTGTCCAATTAGCCCCGAGGCAGCCTTCAATTTTTTAAAAATATGACATGGTCCTTTGTTACCTTTTTCATTGAACCCTTTTCCCATTAGCCAATGAATAAAAGGAACGAGTGCAGCAGCTGAACATGTTTAGGCATGTGCGACGTCTTTTATCTTTCCGAATTCTAATTTTTTTTCTAGTAACTTCTAGCTTTTTACAGAAACAGACTAATTCCGAAACAAACAACTAAATAAAAAGATAAGCATCTCTTTCTCTCTCTCTTGAAAAAAAGAAAAAAGAAAAAAGAGATTGAAAGAGAGGGGAAAAGACAGAGCACAAATAAGGAAACATGCGTGATACCAAGTTTGTTTTTTATTGTTATTGAAGTGCCTTTTATTTAAAACATAAAAAGGTTAAATTTTCTTTAAAAAGTAATTTCACTTTTAGACACCCAACTCCGTCCCCCCCTGGCTCCTTTGAATCATTGAATCTCTTTTGGGCTCTTTTTTGCCACTCACCTGTTTGCCTTGTTGTCATTGATCCATGCTTCCCTTTTTCTAACATATGATTTAATCGCCGATTTAATTATTAAGAGCAACTTTGTGTGAAACTATAAAAGAATAAAAGAGCCCTTCTTGATTGATTTATCTTTTTCCCTTAATTCTCTTCTTGCTCTCACGCTCTCACGCATATACTAAAAAGGAAAAGCATAAAAAGGGGAAATAATGTCTGACATAGTTAAACCAAGCAGTGACCAAGAAGCTGTCCTTAATGAATCAATAGAAGCTACCCCTTATGGTACAGTTGAATCAACTGGAGTCAAAAAGAAGACGACATCTTACTTTAACGTACTCTTCAGTGGATTTGCTCTGCTTTCTGATGGGTATCAGTCAGGTGTGATCAGTTTTGTTAATTTATTCCTGGGTAAAATCTATGGATCGGATGTGTTTAATGCTACTATGAAGTCTCGTCTGTCTTATTCTATGTTTGTCGGCGCTATTGTTGGTCAACTAGGTAGGTTTGGAATTAATCAGTCTTTACATGTCTAATATTGATGTGTTCTATAGGTTTTGGCCTTGTCATTGATCGTATTGGTCGAAAGATCGGTTTGGTTTTGACCACATTCCTTGTCATCTTAGGTGCTGCTTTATCTGCTGCTTCAAGCGGAAAGGATCCTACTGGTTTACTCTGGATGATGATCATCTCTCGTGGTGTCCTTGGTGTGGGTGTAGGTGGTGAATACCCCTGTAGTTCAGTCTCTGCTGGTGAGTCTGCTGATGAAGTGGCGCCCGGAAGACGTGGTGCTCTCTTTGTGCTGGTAAGGGATATAGATATTATGTGACATCTCAACTTACCTTGTTCCAGGTAACAAACTTTGTGATTGATGCGGGTTATGTTGTCTCAGCTATCGTACCTGTCATTTTGCTTGCAATCTTTAAGGATAACCTTGAGCCAGTTTGGCGTCTCTGTCTTGGTCTAGGTATTGTTCCTCCACTCTCTGTCTTGTACTTCCGTCTCAAAATGGCCGATTCAGAACGATATCGTACAAGTGCTCTGCAAAAGCGCGTACCCTATTGGTTGATCATCAAGAGATACTGGTTCCGTATCTTGGTTGCATCCGGTTTATGGTTCATTTATGACTTTATCTCTTATCCCAGTGGTGTATTCTCATCCGTCATTATTGACAGCGTTGCCAGTGGAGAATCAACCATTGAAGTCGTTGCCTGGAACATTCTCCTTTTCTCATTCTATCTTCCTGGTGCTCTTCTAGGTGCCTTGTCTGTTGACAAGATTGGCCGAAGAAAGACATTGACACTCGGTTTATTGCTTCAAGGCGTTGTTGGTTTGATCCTTGGAGGTGTCTACAATCTGATCTCAAAAAACTGTCTACCCATGTTTATCGTAAGTATCAACGACTGGTATAAGGGGCATATTGTTAATATCTTGATACAGATTATGTACGGTATCTACTTAGCTTTAGGCGAATATGGTCCAGGTGATACAATGGGATTAAATGCTACTGAAATGTTCCCTACAGCTGTTCGTGGTACATGTTACGGAATTGCTGCTGCTATTGGTAAAGTAGGTGCTACCGTGGGTACACTTGCCTTTGTGCCAATGCAAGAAGCCATGGGAGGATATAGAGGACCTTTCTTGGTGGGTAGTGGTATTGCTATTGTAGCAGGTATCCTTGCCTGGTTTGTAGTACCTGATATTGGACCCGATGGTTTAGTTCAGGAGGATGCTGACTTCCGTGAGTACTTGATGCAGCATGGTTATGATGTATCCCAGTTGGGCGTGCGCAAACCTGTAGACGTCATTCACGATAACTCCAAAACTTCTACTTCTATTCATTCCAACGAAAACAGATTGTAATCTCATATTCATTTTTTTATTATTTTATATATGTGCTGCTCTCTTTCCCCCTATAGACACCATATATCATACCTTCATGTACACACTTATATAATAAAGAATTATTTTGCATTATTTTTTTTCAAGTAGCGCTTTTTTTT